>NW_027070588.1:19477-57418 GCF_002906115.3 Quercus suber | reverse complement strand
TTTTTTTTTTTTTTTTTTGGTTAAGATTCTTACTTTTCTTCTTCATGTAAAAAAGCACCACCTATTTATTATATAAAAAATTGAAAAATTTTCTTTTCTTTTGGATATTATGTAAAGCTACATGAGAAATGTTAGAAATACAATACATTTATAATCTTATCAAAATGTGTTAAAGTAGTAAATTGTGATTGATAGAAGTGTTTATTCACCATTTTTATTATCTTTTTATTTACCATTCATAGTTTATCGTATTAATAAGGTATAAAAAATAAATTATGAAATGAGTGAAGTATATAAACTGTTTTAGCTATTTTGGTGTTGTTCTGAATCATAGTTAGTTGGGTTTGTGTCACTCTTTCCCTCTCTTTCTTAATTTATCGAAAAATTACTACTTCATTTTTTTTGGTAAAATCATAATGGGATTCAAACCCCATATATTTTTTTCTTGAAAAAGTTTATTTAAATATATCTAACATTTGATTCAAAGATCATTGGAAGAGATATATCTCATCTTGGTTTTAAAAAAATCATATTAAATTTTAAGGTATTAAGAATATTTTTGTGTAGATTTTGATAATTTATTTTCAATCAAAAAATAATATTTATATGTCATAAAATTGTTGGTGATAGAGTTTTAATTGTAATTTTTTTTTAGAGAGTTTTAACCTATGGCGTCCGCTCCTGAGACTTTACCAGTTGAGCTATCTGAAATCCACTATATAATTGTAATTGATTATTGTGTTATGTCACATATGATACTGTAAGAAATCATACTATTGATGATTTTCAATGATATTATACCATGAATAAATTGAGTACATATAAAGCAGTATAATTTAATGATTTAATAGGAATGATAATTTATCTAACTCTTATACAAACTGAGTACATATTAATGTGTTTAATCCACTAAAAGAATAGAGAGTAATTTTTTTTTTTTTGGGGGGGGGGGGAATAATTGATAAGTATCTTATAAACTCAACCTTAGAGAATATGTTGGTGTAAAGGAAAAATTGAATATAATATTATAAATATAGCTTGTGGGATAAGAACCTAAATTTGTATATTGGGCATTGGACATTATCTAAGGTCGTGGATATGTTTGAGGAGTAGTAAATGATTGGGAGAGACCTCAAAGTTGAGAATCATGTAAGTAAAGAATGGAGGAATATAGTTCGAGGAGTAGCTCCTTCTCGGATACGATGAATATCGGTCAAGCACGCATTTGGATAATTTAGGTGACCTTCCGGGGAGTTTCAACGATCAGGATGAGCCTCAAGCACATACAAAGGTGATAAGAACATAGAAATATTTAACAGAAAAGCTGCTACCACAGCATTAAATGCGCTGCAACAACTTTTCTGGCCGCATTTATGTGGAGAAGATCCTTGAATAATGTAGTCTCAGCTACCACTATTCATAGAGAGGCAAAGAAGATGTTTGATGGGACATGCAATCGAATGAAGGCTTAAATGATTAACAAGTATACGATCAAGATGACCTGAAAGGAACTATATAATATAAAAGACCTCCCATAATAAAAGGGGAGAGAGAAAAAAGAAAGAGAAGATAGAAAAGGAATTACTGTAGCATTAAGAATTGTATTAACTTTCGGAACAATTGAATTAATTCATAATCCATATCCTTGGACAATCATTTCATTGATTCCTACATGTGTTTTATGCTTATTCATCTTTGAAATCCTTATTAACCGTTGACCAAAAGTCCAGCTCTTTTACCTACTCTCTATAAATTCATTGTACTGGGCTCATATCTCATACCTTTTGGGCTTGGGCTACAAATCGTGACTCTACATAGTTAATTAACATTCACAAAAAAAGTGAAAAAACTGTAAAATTTACATTACTCTTAAAAAATTTATACTTTTCTTTTTGAGCATTAAACGATTTTTATATATATATATAAAATAGAGAAAATTACATTTTAGATCCCATGTTGTTAAGAAAAAAAAATTTGTTACAAGTTATCCATTGTTTTCCTTAAACTTAAAGAGTTTCATGGCAAGATAATAAAGCAAATGGGATGTATTCTCTCTCATACAAAGAACAAGAAGTAATACAACTACTAGACATAACAACCTCAACACCTCTTTCCATCCTTGGTGCCCTAGCGGATGGAGACTTGACCTAAATTTGTCAAGACATTGCGTTTGCTATCAACATAATAATATTCAATCTTAAAAAACCTTAGAACAAGTAAAGGGGATTTTGTTTGGTTTGGTTTTAGGTTTTTTATTTTTGATTTGCTAAGTAGTCCAACTAAATGAAATAATGGGCTATAACTTAAAAGCTTTTTTTTTTTTTTTTTTTGATGAAATAATTTAAAAGCATTCTAAACCTAGTATGCAACAAGCCATATGATATGATACGTTATGTCTATATATTTAAGAAACATAAACTGGATGATCCAATTAAGATCACAACCAAGAAGAAGTTAAAATCTCTTAACTTCAAATTTTCAACTACCTTTGTTTCATGTATGTGCGGTAAAAAAATCAGAATAGTCAATACACCCTTGTTTTCTTTGAGAGATATATAATAAGTAATTTTCTTTTAACCTAGTAATAAGTCTTTGAAGAAAAATATAAATATACACTATCCATGGAAAGTGAATTCAACTTACTATATCAATCCTTTTTGGTTCCTTCATCTAAGACACTAAAATTGTCTTTGAAAAAAAATATGTATATTAAAATTTAATACTTTTAATTTCGGAAAATAAATTCTACTTTTTCTTCCTGATCTAACGATCAATGGCACTTCCGCCATATAAGAGATTTTTGTTTCTTGTTTTTTTTTTTTAATTTATTTTTTTTAATTATTTTTTTTTTAAATTATCTATGGAGAGATGTGTCTTTCCTTTTGTTTTGTTTTTCTTTTTTTGAGAATTAATTTTGTTAACAAAGTTAGAAAATTAGTTGTCATGGACACACCTTATTTTACAACTTTTTTTCAATTGATTGAGGTGGTAATTTTAAAGTGTAGACAATTATTTTTACATCAATGCACTACTAATATCACTTTTATTTTTACCACTCTCATTTTACTATTTTTTTTTTTTTTATAATGATTAAAAATAGTGTTGTGGGAAAACTTATTTTGGTTAATAGATTTTTTTTAATAAAAAAATTGAGTTAAGTATTAAAATTTCAAATTGTGTACTGAAGTCTTTTTTTTTTTTTTTTCCAGAACATAATCTTAACGTAAAATGTATTTACACTAAAGTTGTGTTTTCAAATTTCAAACAAGATTTCGGTACAAAATGTAATATAATTGAAATTGTGAAATAACTCTGATAACTCAAAACATAATTTTAGTACAAATTTAATTTCAATGTTCAAAATCATGTTTCTAAAATACAATTTTCAAAGAGAGATTATTTTACCAAATAATTTTATGTTAAGGTACATAATGCTATTTTTTTTAGTAACTAATAATTAAATAAAATAATTTCCACAAAAAAAAAATCCAAATAACCTGTGTAACTCTGCTTAAATATTCTAAGAAAATAACTTTAGAAGTCTGTGGGTCCCGTGGGCCTGATAGCCTCGGCCCATCGTGTAGCAGGCCCGAGGCCCATGCCGAGGAGCACAGACTATTTAGGGCTAAATTGGGGAAAGCCTCTTTTCCCAATCCACGCCAAGGACCTCCTTATCCTCGGCCTGACAAAGATGATTTTTGGGAGAGACTAGCCCCAAAGTAAGCTGTCACTTTCGCATTTAATGCACTCAACTAACCCCCCTGGCCATATTAATGGGGAGGTAACCCCTTGGCAGGATAACGTTGATCAGAGTGAACCACTTGAGTACTGATAAGGCTTCTGATGGGACGGACGGCCAGAAGAAAGGCAAATAGATGATCAACAGATGGAAGAAGGAGATAGGAAGATGAAAACTATATAAGAAAAGCAAGTAAAGTAAAATAGGGGGGGAAAAAAGGAAGAAGAAAATGGTCTCCTCGGCCAATAGCCGAGGAGCATCCCCCTATTTGTAAAGAAACTCTTAGTATTTTTTAAGGAAAGTTCATGCATGGTGATCGACGGCCAGCGCCTAAACCTTCAACCCACTCTCTATAAATTTATTGTTTGGGCTTGTTGGGCTGCAAACCCATTACTCAGGGTCAATCCAAATTGAGTCCCCACAATTGGCGCCATCTGTGGGAAGGATTAAGGTGCTGGCCGGCGCACCAGGCGAGTGGTTAGTGTTCTATGTAGTCGTTTTACAAAAAAAAAAAGAGAAAAAAAAAATATAGAAGATTCAAAAAAAAAAAAAAAAAAGAAGAAAGATCTTGATATTATTATTATTTCATGAAAAGAAAGATTACATATTACAATCAGAGGCTCAGGCAGGCCTGTTTTACAAGCAAATTTACAAGCTAATACCACCAGCTATTTCTACAATCAGGGGCCCAGGTGGAGCCGCCCTAAGGAAAAGCTAGCCGGAGGGAAGTGTCAACTCGTGCTTTTATTGGCACCAAGAGAATAGGAGAGCTTGACACACGGCGGAGGAGGTGAAGGGCAATCATGCTCCCAGGCCCCCAACAACTCCCTCCTCGGCTAGGCGGAGCTGGAACAAAGAGAGGAGCAGATGCATGGGCTCCGGGGTACCTTCCCCCATGATGTTCCCTCGATTCTCTCCGGCCCTCACGAGTGTTGGTCGTTGGAGACGGCAACACTCGAGCACCGCCCATGAGGTGAATTCGCACGTCTTCCTCGTCGGGGGTGTGCTCCGGGGAAAGACGTTAGGTTCTCTAATAACACCCCTCTAGGACACCTCGAAAGGCGCCATCAGGGTTACGCCTAGACTCTGCCGCACCGAAAGCCCAGTGGGGGCTGCGGCCATACCGGTTTCTGTCAATCCCGGTAACAATTCCGGCGGGGTTATTAAAAGGGCATGGGAAGTTGGAAGAGTGTGTTTTGTTCTGTTTGTGTTGAGAGGTCCATGGGTTGTGGAGAAACCATCTCCTCAATTTATATAGAGGATGGGGGTTGGTGAGAATTAATTTATGCAGAGTTCGAAAAGAGAATTATCAACTGGGTTAATAATGAAGTCGCCAATTTCCAAGGAGGCCACGGACGGTTGGACTCGTGTTAATTTACGAGGACATTAATGAAGGCGCGTTTCGCGCACCGGAGCGTCAAGCGCGGAACACGAACAGACAAAGGGCACTTCATAAATGAAAAAGATGGGGCCTCGAGTTGGAGGCGAGATCAATGCCACGTGTAAAGATCATAATCTGACCCAAAGAGGAATTATCTCCAGTAAAGCGATCTGAGGACAAACCTCTGCTTACAGAAAAATTGAAGTGGTAGACAGAGCCAAGGTATTGCATGGTTCTCGGACCCAAACCTATGGTAAAACTACACACACCATTATAACTAGATACTTACAGAAAAATAGAAGTGGTAGACAGAACCAAGGTATTGCATGGTCTTTGGACCCAAACCTATGGTAAAACTACACACACCGTTATACCTGAGTACTAGACAGAACCAAGGTATTGCATGGTCCTCGGACCCAAACCTATGGGGAAACTAGATACTTACAGAAAAATTGAAGTGGTAGACAGAGCCAAGGTATTGCATGGTCCTTGGACCCAAACCTATGGTAAAACTACACACACCATTATAACTAGATACTTACAGAAAAATAGAAGTGGTAGACAGAGTCAAGGTATTGCATGGTCCTCGGACCCAAGCCTATGGTAAAACTACACACACCATTATATCTAATACTTACAGAAAAATAGAAGTGGTAGACAGAGCCAAGGTATTGCATGGTCCTCGGACCCAAGCCTATGGTAAAACTACACACACCATTATATCTAATACTTACAGAAAAATAGAAGTGGTAGACAGAACCAAGGTATTGTATGGTCCTCGGACCCAAACCTATGGTAAAACTACACACACCGTTATACCTGGGTACTAGACAGAACCAAGGTATTGCATTGTCCTCGGACCCAAACCTATGGGGAAACTAGATACTTACAGAAAAATTGAAGTGGTAGACAGAGCCAAGGTATTGCATGGTCCTCGGACCCAAACCTATGGTAAAACTACACACACCATTATAACTAGATACTTACAGAAAAATAGAAGTGGTAAACAGAGCCAAGGTATTGCATGGTCCTTGGACTTAAGCCTATGGTAAAACTACACACACCATTATATCTAATACTTACAAAAAAATAGAAGTGGTAGACAGAACCAAGGTATTGCATGGTCCTTGGACCCAAACCTATGGTAAAACTACACACACCGTTATACCTAGGTACTAGACAGAACCAAGGTATTGCATGGTCCTCGGACCCAAACCTATAGGAAACTAGATACTTACAGGAAAATAAAAGTACTGGGCATAACCAGGGTATTGTATGGTCCTCGGACTCAAACCCATAAAGCAAATAACTATCTTGAGAAAAACCAAAGCGTTACTTAGTGTCAAGCTATAATACGACCCTTAGATTTATATTTAAAGGATAACAGATGGTTTCATGAGGCTAACTCCAGAATAGAATACGAATGTTGAGCAGAATACAATAGTAAAGCAAACAAAAGAAAATATCATTAGATGGAAGCAAAGTATTAGATATTCAGTTCAAACGGAAAGTATACAACTCCCTCACAATGCCACTGAGGCAAGAAACAAAATAATATCAAAGAGAAAATAAACAAAGCTATCCTATGCCGTATACTAGTCTTCTCAACTCAGTAGACAAATCAAGTCAGTAAGTAAATCAAAAGGCTTGGGCCAAGGCCTAAGGGCTTGATCCCGGAAGGTCCGTCGGAGGACTGGCCGCGTCTTGTGGTATTTCCTGACCCTCGGTTACAACTTCCCCCAACGCTATCTGGGGCTCAACCTCCTCGGATGGTTGATCAGTTAACGGCGCATCCTCGGCGGTCTTATCTTGACTTTCCACTGATGGTAATGAGGATCCCTCCTCAGGAGCAGCAGGTACAATCTCGCGAATGGCAGTAGGGTAATATACCCTATCCTCCATTCTAAGATCAGATGAGGCATCAACCCCTGCTTGGTTAAGGGCTTCATACCAGGTTTGAGAACAGTAATGCCTGCACACTGCAAGAACTTGAGCCCGAAGGGTGGCTTCAGTCTTAGCCACCCCCTCTGCGAAAGCATCCTCCTCTGCCTTTTCTACAGAGCGCTCAGCGTCTATTTTCTCAAATACCGCCTCGTCTTTGGCTCTCACAGCCTCATCCCTAGCATACTCGGCAACACCTTTTTCATGGATTGCCTTGGTCAAATTTTCCTTCATATAGGTAATGTCTTCTTTGGCCTTTTGTAATTGACCCTCAACATCTTGCAAGCGATTAGTTTGATCCTCAGCTTGCTTCTTGACCGCGGCTAGGTCAGAGACAGCAGTATCCCTGGCCTTCGTCATTTCTGCCAGATCCTCGGTCGCCTTTTTCAGGTCGGCCTCAGATCTCTTAAGAGTATTGGCAGCCTCCAGGAACTTGTCGCGCTCTTGCGCTAAGGCATTGCTATGATCATCAACCTCTTCGCCCAACCTGAAAAGGGCCTGGATAGCCTGCCAGTAAAAACAAGCAACTCTGTAAAGAGAAAGAAAGATACTAAGCGATAAAACTTTGAATAAAGTAAATGGGTGCCAAAGGACCTACCATGCCTAGATATTTCTTAAGGTCGAGGACAACCTCTACCCCACTCATTTTCTCCAACTCGGTCATGTCAGTGGGAAGAAGAAGAGATTTCTCCAGGGCCTCGGCCATGAGAGCCCCCTCGTCTCCCTGAGACTCCCGCATCGACGCATTATCCATCAGGGGCTGATCATGGAGCATGGTAGCAGGCAGCCAGGCTTGAGCCTCGGACTGCTGGGTGGCCTTCTTGCTCTTCCGTTGACCACCGAGCTTCAGTTGCTTTGGAGGCCTGCGAAACCTACCCTCCTCGGGCGAAGAATGAGATTTGCTCCCATCCATTGGCTCCTTACCCTTGGAAAGTCTTTTCCTTTTCGGGTCATGAGACTCGATAGGAGGGTCTGTTACTGTAGGAACAGAGGACGACCTGGTTTGCATGGTTAGAATCTGGGGCTTAGGTGCTGGGGGCTGGGGCTGCGACTCCCCTGGTACATCCTTCTTGGAACCGCCTTCAAGCAAGTCAAGAAGGTTGGTTTGGGGCTGTCTTTTTAAACCCATCTCAGCCTGAGTACCAACTCTTATGGACTGGAGATCGGCTTCGGACAAATGGGGGTCTCCTAGGTCACCAGGAGGATCCTCGGACTGATCAGCTAGGTCAAACACACTATATTCGTCCTCGGAGGAACTCAGTTCAACCACCTCCCTTGCTTTCTTAGATGGTCCTTTCTCGGCCACTGTTACTTGCCAGGATGAAGAGGGACCTGATAGCGGAATGCCTTCAGGTATATAAGACCCCTCAATAAAAGCAAAACTGTCATCCACCACGGTAATCTGCGTAAGCCGAGGGTCACGAGCTCTAATTACGTGCTTCGGAACTGGAAATGATTTCTGAGCTGGGTCGCATCTGAGGATTTGATGAGCAGCTCTGACCTGGTTATCAGGTTCGTTCAAGAAGAGGTCCGACCTAAGAACGGTTTCCAAATCCGCTTTGTTAACCAAATTGAAATGATGTGCAAAGGCGTGCGGATCTGCGAAGAGAAAAGCGAAATTCCTATGGTTAATCAACCAAATCGAATATACAGGTATAAAACTTGAAAATACTGAAACCTAGATTGTCTTGTACTTCGGATGCCCTACCTGGCTCCCCCTCTACTGTTAGGCAATGAAAGCCGTCGTGCCACTCTCCCGACACTATGAGGAAATCTTGGGTTAACCCTTTGTTGGAGTCAGGAAGACACTGGATAAAACGAACCCTATCGTCCCTTGTCTTCATATAGTACGTCTTACCCCTCAGGTGATGAAGGTTGTAACACCAGTTCACATCATGGTGAGTCAGTCTCAGCCCCATTTTCTTATTCAGGGTATCTACATACCCTAGTATCCTAAATACATTCACGGCACACTGAGTAGGAGCCAGGCGAAAATGCCTAAGGTAATTGAGGGTCACTAGCCTCATAGGGATTCTCATCCCTCCTTCTACAAAAGCTACTATCGGGATCACGACTTCACCTTCTCTCCTCTTAAGGTACCACTCCCCTTCTTCACAGTACTTCAAACTCACATTATTAGGTATTCCATAGTCGACAATGAATTTGTTCATCATCTCGTCGGACTCGACCAACTTCTTAAACTTACTCATTCTCCAAAGACAACTAAAAGTTCTAAAAGAAGAAAAGGAGGAGTAAAATCAAGGAAATTGGGGGTCGCTAGAAAAAGAAGACTTACAGAAGTATGACGATACTCTTCAGATAGTGTACAAGTCGAACCAGATTCAAACCATATGCATCAATAAGTGTAAGCGCGAAAATGATGAAACTAGGCGGTTCAAACAGGTATTTATACTTCCCCTTAGGTTCCCCAAATGTAACCGCTTGCTCATAAAAGCAAAAGATCATGCCGTCGAAAATGGGAAACGTGGTGCCGCCAAAATTTAATGTGGGCACCCATTAAGTCTTGAAACGCTAAAAATGCGCATCGGGCAGTCAAAAAGCCGCCAGCATCAACACAAACCGAAGCGGGGCAACTCGTATGGAGGACCCGCAGGTATCAAAACCCTCCTCCCCGTCCGAGGGAACGTGCAGCAGGGTTTTGAGGGGCTATTGTGGGTCCCGTGGGCCTGATAGCCTCGGCCCATCGTGTAGCAGGCCCGAGGCCCATGCCGAGGAGCACAGACTATTCAGGGCTAAATTGGGGAAAACCTCTTTTCCCAATCCACGCTGAGGACCTCCTTATCCTGGGCCTGACAAAGATGATTTTTGGGAGAGACTAGCCCCAAAGTAAGCTGTCACTCTCGCATTTAATGCACTCAACTAACCCCCCTGACTGTATTAATGGAGAGGTAACCCCTTGGCAGGATAACGTTGATCAGAGTGAACCATTTGAGTACTGATAAGGCCTCTGATGGGACGGACGGCCAGAAGAAAGGCAAATAGATGATCAACAGATGGAAGAAGGAGATAGGA
Source organism: Quercus suber (assembly GCF_002906115.3). Taxonomy (NCBI): domain Eukaryota; kingdom Viridiplantae; phylum Streptophyta; class Magnoliopsida; order Fagales; family Fagaceae; genus Quercus; species Quercus suber. The sequence continues at coordinate 47,324 of NW_027070588.1, read as the reverse complement.
AGATGAAAACTATATAAGAAAAGTAAGTAAAGTAAAATAGGGGGGGAAAAAAGGAAGAAGAAAATGGTCTCTCGGCCATTGGCCGAGGAGCATCCCCCAATTTGTAAAGAAACTCTTAGTATTTTTTAAGGAAAGTTCATACATGGTGATCGACGGCCAGTGCCTAAACCTTCAACCCACTCTCTATAAATTTATTGTTTGGGCTTGTTGGGCTGCAAACCCATTACTCAGGGTCAATCCAAATTGAGTCCCCACAAAGTCCTTTAAAGAAATTAAATTAAGAAAAATACAAATAAGAAACTTTGTTTTGCCTTTAAAAGAAAATTCTCAAGTCTGAACCCTCGGTTTATCGGGTCAGGCTTGGGTTAACCCATCTCTCAGAGTCCATATAAGCTTTATGAACATATCTACAGAACACTTCCTTCTTCTCCATATCTCTCTCCAACTCGAGACGGCGCCGTTCGCTGCCACAAAATGCTAGCTTTCCAACTCGATTTTGGACAAAAGGACAACCTTTTGCATTGTCTGTGGTTGGAGTAGGAGATGGTCTTAGATTAAATTACACAGTCATTTGATAACCCAGAAGCCACCAAGCCATGGTTTTTTTGAGAGACCAGAAGAGAAAACTGAAAGTGAAGAAGAATAAGAACAACAACAACAACAACAAAAACAGCAGAAGTGTTTTTATGTAATATGATGTTCTTGTTGGTACACAAAACTGCTTTTGCTTCTGCTTCTGTGTTTCAAAGCGGTATTACTCGCAAACCCATTAACCTTTTTTCTTTCTTCAAGAATTATGCTTTAGCTTTTGCTTCAATGTCTTCCTTTCACTCCCAGACTTGTTCTTCTTCTACTACTGGTACTTATACTGATACTATTTGGAAAAGTAGAATAGAGAAAAAAAAGAGAAGGTATGCTCAAACCCAGTTCTTGAATTTTGTGAGGGAACAATGTAAGTATAATAGGCTGACTAATTTTGACGATGCCGTTAGCATATTCAATCAGTTGCTTCAAATGGGTTCCCGGCCGTCTATTGTGGATTTCAATCAGATTTTAGGCAAAATTGCACAAATGAAACGTTATTCGACTGTTACTTGTTTATTTAAGCAAATGGGTATGTTTGGAATTGTGCCTGATGTTTGTACTCTGAATATTTTGACCAATTGTTATTGCAATTTGAATAGGCCGGATTTTGGGTTTTCATTGTTGGGTAAAATGTTGAAACTTGGGTACGAACCGGGTTGTAGGACTTTTGCAGTTTTGATTAATGGGTTTTGTATTGAAGGGAAGATAGTGAGAGCAGTGGAGTTGTTTAATGCAATGGTGGAGAGAGGGTATTGGCCTGATGTGGTTACTTATGGGTCTCTGATAAATGGGTTGTGCAAAATGGGGGATACAAGTGCGGCTATTGGTATGCTTAGGAAGATGGAAGAAGGAGGCTGTAAGCCTGATAGAGTTGTGTATAGTGTTATTGTTGACCGGCTGTGCAAGGATGGGCTACTGATTGAGGGTTTGAGTCTATTGTCAGAAATGATTGGTAAAGGCATTTCCATGGATGTTGTCTCTTATAATTCTTTGATTCATGGGCTACTCAATTCATGTCAGTGGGAGGAAGTATCAGGTTTTTTGAAGGAAGTGAAGCATGGGGAAGTTGTACATGATTTACAAACTGTTTGTATGTTGACTGATATGCGATGTGCAGAAGGATTGATTACTGAACCAAAATGTGTGATTGAATTGCTGATTCAAAGAGGTGTGAAGCCCGATGTAGTCACTTACACTATACTCATGGATGGGTACTGTATGCGGGATCAGATGGACGAGGCAAGAAAAGTATTTGATTTGATGTTTGAGAGGGCTTGTTATCCTGATGCTTGGTGCTATAACATCTTGATCAAAGGTTATTGCAGGTGTAAAAGAATTGACGAGGCCATGAGTCTTATTGAAGAAATGGATAATAAGAGATTGGTTCCTGATACTGTTACTTACAACACTCTTATTGGTGGCATGTGTTCCCTTGGGAGGCATAAAGCTGCGGAAGAGGTTCTTAATGAGATGCAAGCTCATGGACAACTTCCAGATATCTTTACTTACTCTATATTGTTGGATTCGCTATGCAAAAACCAAAATTTTGATGAGGCGATGAGAATTTTTGAAGAAATGGAAACTCGTAGGATGGATACTGACATTGTGATTTACAGCATCATTATTGATGGTATGTGCAGAGCTGGGAAACTCAAACTTGCAAGGGAAATATTTTCTAGTCTCCCTGAAAAAGGATTACAACCTAATGTTAGGATGTATACTACAATGATAGATGGACTTTGTAATGAAGGGTTATTGGATGAAGCAAGTGAGTTACTTAAAAGAATGGATGAGACTCGATGCTTTCCAAATGATTGCACTTATAATACAATTATTAGAGGATTTCTAAGAAAAAATGATACATCAAGGGCTATAGAACTTCTTCATGTGATGGCTGAGAGGGGATTTTCGGCAGATTCTTACACTAAAAGCATGTTAGTAGATTTGCTGTCTGCTGATGGGCTACACCCTTCTTCTCGTGAAAGGATTCAGAATTATGTGTGAAGGTTATTCCAGGTATTCAACTTGAAGTGAAGATTCCATAGTGAAATCTGACAAAGGCAGCAATCTTTTTGGAGTAAGACTAATTTATGATTAAGTTGTATGCTACTTTAATACCATGACTTATGTTTCTTGTGTGAATTAGAAGTTTACATGCCAAAAACATGTTTCGTATGTGATATGGTAGGGGGTTTCTTTTTACTTCCTAGAATTTTGTGTTAGCAATGTACTGTGTGAATAATATTGATAAGGACTTCATTTTAAACAACTAAGGATATCTTAAAAGGATAAGCATATGGCAGTGTCTTGGAAATTGTTTAAATGAAAATGATCATAAACATAGCAAACAAAAATATACGAATCAATGATCAATTATCAAATTAGTTGAGGTAGAATGAGATTCAAGAATGCAAATATATATTAACTCACCTATAGTTGCAGATGTGCACACACATGCTCAATGAATTACACTATAATCACAGCATAAATACTTGTGCAATCTGGAAGACGTATAGAAATAGCGCTATCTGGAAGGTGTTTCTCATTGTGTGATATGGTGCATTTGGCATGAAAGAAATGCTAGAATTTTAGAGTGATGTGAGCTGTCTATCTTAGAAGTGAAGTTGCAATTTTTCTGAACTTTGTTGAGTAGATGATGGCTACAGGAGCATATCCCTTATAATTTATGGATCATTGTAATCTTAGAACCTAGTAAATGTGTTATGCATTTAGTATACCCCTGTATACTTGATGTTTCAGTTTTATATTCAATTAAACTTATTACTTATTACCAAAAAATAATAATAATAATAATTATAAATAGTTCTGCACGTGGTTGATACTCTTTTAACCTTAAGACATTACATCAAACTAGGGTTTCTTATACCTAGGTTATGATCTGATGACCCAGCTCATCTTCTTTTAATAAAATCATGAAATGAAACTGTGAATTTGAACCTATCTTGCTACTTATTTTATTTTATTTTATTTTATATTTTTTTGAAATTGAAACATCATATTGTAATGTGTACATGATTGCTTTTGGTTTATGATGTCATAAGTTTATAAGTTTTTAATTGATCAAAGTTATTGCTATACTAATACATAGCATTCATGTAACAATGACTCCCTTCTAACCATTATGAATTTAGGCTATATAAATTTTTGTAATTACTGTTTAAATCTGTTTAAGCCTTCTTTCTCCTCTTTTGATTTTTTTACTTTTTGCAATAGTGTTATACAAAAGATATAGTTTTTGGTAGCTAATGTGTGACAAAAAGCTAAAAGCTTGCTGATTTTCAAAAAAGCTAATCGTTGTTAAATTTTTATTTTTTTAAAGCTAAGACAAAAGGAACAAAACTAAAGGCTAAAAGCTTTTACCAAATAGATAGGCCTTTGATTGCTCCATCCCTAACATGCAGCTTCATATGTGCTGTAGAATAAATCTTTTGTTTTTCTTTGATCTGCAATCAAATTGTTGTTGTATTTGATCTTCAAATGTGCAAACTGAGATAATGAATTCTTTGGTTGAGCTTAACATTTTAATTTGGATTTATAATAATTTCTCCCATTTTTTGGTGTAGTAAACATGAACCTTATTTACCTGGTCTTGGATGTGCAACAAAAACAGAGAAGTCCCACTCTTCTCTTTGGTAGATTGTTCAGGAAAGAACATAATGGTGAGAAATTAATCTGGTCTTATTATGTGGGCAGTAAAAGGATATAATGGCATGCTATTTCCGTGGAAGAGCATTTGAAATACAAAAGTTTCAAGGAATGCTGCCTTAGGTAAGATCTCAATTGTGGAAAACCTCATCAAGATAACATTACTGTAGTGATTAGTATTGCATTTGTAATTCTATTGCTCCATTTTGTGGAATGAGATTTTTGGAGTGCTGTTCCATTTTGTATCTTGTGGACTAAATAGGGGAGAGAGGAATAATCAGACTTTTCAAGAAGTCGAGTCTATACAAACTAAATTCGCGAACTTTTGTTTAATCGGAAGATGACTAGTTTTGGCGGCGTCCCTTGTTCTTCTTTTTAAAATTTTATTGGTGAAATTGCTATAATTGTTTTCGGAGCCAAGTGTGTGTTTTTTATGTGATATATCTTTCACCTCATACAGTCCTTGTTTACAGGGAGGGCATTTGTTGACTTTGGGTCCGTTTGGATTGAACTTATTGTTACTGAAAATTGAAAACTGAAAATACTGTAGCAAAATAATTTTTAAATGTGTAAATAGTACCGTGGGACCCATTTTTAATATTTTTTAGTGCGTGAACAGTGCTAAACAGTGCATAAACAGTATTTTTTTTTTGTCTCCTGTACAGTAAAATCATGTGATTTTACTATTCACTTGCCGGGGAAAAAAAAAAAAAAAAAAAAAAAAAAAAAAAAAGAGAAAGAGGGGAAAACGCAAAACGTGGACTCAGCTTTCAGCTGAGTCCAAACGCCCTCTTTATGTTTTGGTTATGTGGGATAACTCATTAAATATGGCAGAGATATTTTAAATTCTTGCATTATTTTTCCTTACAATTTTAATTTTTTTGATTCCTTAAAATTAATTTCTTGGAGTTTGTGATTTGGGTTTTGGTCAATGTAGGATCTTGTGGTAGATAGGAGAATTTGGGCTTGGTTTTAGAAATGTGTATAAGGTGATTGCCCGTCTTAATTTGATTAATTGCTTTTCTAGCTGAGAAGCTGAGGATATGTCTTTTAAAAGAAAAAGGACAAGAAATCTTGGTGTTTTTCTGCAGTTATTTAATAGTTAGCTCTCATAAATCTATACTCTCATAGTATCGTTCCTCTTTTAGACAGGAAACTTCTGTCAATTAACTTGCTGTCGTTGCTTTTTTGAGATGCCCCTTGGATCAATGCCTTGCTTTATTGTTTTGTTCTTGTCATGTCCATCCCTTGCATCGCATAATGTGTTTGTGGTCTATCTATGTAGTGTTGATTCCTGGTTTCATATTGTCCAATCAACCAGCTATTCCCTTATTCTTTTGTGGTTATTCTAAGATATAAAGATGTTATTCATGTTGTTGTGTGTGTTTTGTTTATTGCATACGTAAGGGTAGTTGTTCTTATATATGATTTTACTTTCTTTTGTCATGCATCTTAGAGATGACATTAAAGAATTTTTGTGCTGTTGTTACTCATATGTTTTCCCATTCATACCTAACTGGATTTCCAAAAAATAAAAAGCTAAATAAAAACTGCTGAACTATATGTTTTTTCCTTATTGCTGCAGGAAGCAGCTTAAGCAAAAGGAGTCCTCAAAGCTTTACTCAGCAGTCCTTTAAAGAAAGAAAAGTCAAAGTTCCTTCAAGACACATATTCACTAGTATGTTGGCTTCTTAGAAGCTTTATGGAATTTCTACACTTTGCTCAGCTCTGTTTCTTATGAATGAGTTGGTCTGATTCCTTGAAATTAATTATGGAAGATGCTAACCAAAAATTACTACACAGGTTCAAATTAGTCTCACATTTTTGGCACATCAAAGAATGTAGCAACTTCAACCATGTCCTGATATGACCTGTGTCACTTCATCTTTGGTATCATCAACAACAGATGAAACCTCACTCATGACCAGGGCCTGTCCTTCACAAGAGATAACTGGAACTTGGAGACCTAGGGCTGATTATGGTTCCTCTCATAATTATGACTAAGGATCATGGTTCATTATTTAAGGCATTGGGTTTACAGTTGCTTATCCCTTTTTCATGGTTTTGTACCATTTTTTCCAAGATGTTCACATTATGTGTGCGTTTGGCAACATTTATTTTTGTTAACTTATTTTACTATTCATCTTATTTTTGCTACTATTCATAAGTCACACTGCACTTTTTAGTACTATTCATAGGTTCTATTGTACTATTTCAGTTAATTTTTACTTTTATCTATAGTATTTTCAGCAAAAAGTTTTCAGTTTCAGTAAAATAAGAGGATTCCAAATAGACCTTATATAGCTCATTGTAATGTGTATGAGAAATGTTTTGCACTATACTACACTTGTAACCAGAAATGATCTGCTTTATGCTTGTAACCATTTTCAGGAAGATTTAAATTCATTGCCAATTTATTTTCAAGCCAAATTAAGAACAAGTTACACAAAACTTAATACCAAGCAGCAAATGAGCTTAGTTGATTTGATTTAAATGTTCTTTTACTGTTTAATGTGGTTTCAAACTTCCTCCTCCCAAGACATGGCAGCATGGCTTGGTACTGATTTAATATACAGTATATATTAAAACGTTTTACCTACAATATATATTGGCAACAACTTCGACTTCCAAATTGCCTCAAAAGAATTTTGGATCTATCATCCAGCTTAGGGGTATCAAAAGGACCTATGTTATTGAGTTTGATTTGTCCTTCCAACACTGGGTGCCAAGAAATGAACATGGAGCTAAGGTACCACTAGCAGGTTTCTCTAGAATTAAATTGCTTTCTCAAATGAATGATCGGGAATAAACAAATTCCAAAAATATTGGATTTTACTTATAAATCTAGAGGACCTAATTCTCTATTTTCATGGTCTCCACAAATCCATTACCTTACACACAAAAAAAAAAAAAAAAAAAAAAAAAAAGAAAAAAACCTCAATTCGTTAAGAGCTTTGTAGTTTCGTGGAACTGTTCGGCTCTTTACAGGAGAACCTATCTTCAAATTTCCCTCTACACTTACAGTAATGTAATTGTAAGCAAATAAGAAAACCCAAGTTAAAAGAGCTCAGTTTTACGCTTATGGGACGAAAGAGGCGAGGGCCATTGGAAAAAATAGCACTAAATTGACTTTGCCATTGCCTGAGGGGAGGAAAGGTGTAGGCTTTCACATCCAACTTCTTCCAGTCTTCCATTGTTCATACGGATGGAAATATATTTGGGTATGAAATGGTCCAAAAGAGGAAAACAGGAATGGGCAATCTCACATTCATCTATTTTGTGATTCTCATGGTTGAAATAAAAACATCTGTTAAGCCGTAACTTGTTACCATTTTGTAACATTTCAAGAACCAGTACGAGTATAATAATATCCAATTTTGAAGCCTTTGCTGTGACTAAAACTCCATACAAAAGAATCCTATCATGTGAATCCAATGAGTATAATGATATTTACTGTTAAGTCCCTAGCTTATGTTAGTTTCTAACCTTTTGTTTTCATAAATTCATATTTATCTGTCTATTTATATAAATAAATAAAAACTTCTTGTTGAAAAGTCTCTTATATGTGGATAATTAATATATAAAACCCTTTTGAAAAATATTATCTCTTATGTTCAACCCCAATCTATATGATTATCAACCGAAAATACTAGACAGATGAATTTCATACTAAAAATTTATACGTTCCACTCAATGTAGATATAACCTAATGTTTTCACATACAGCCTTAAAAACGAGTATCACCGGTTGGCACCATGAATGTTTTATGCACGATAAATTAATTTAAATAAACCTCTCAGGTTCAAGGATAATAAAAAAAAAAAAAATTGTGATATAACAAAGGTTTAACTGACAGTAATCATTATATAAAATGTTCTATATATCCAATTCAATGCATAAACTTTATATATATTCACCAACCTGTGTACTTATTTTTATGAAAATGGTCTATAAAAGATGGGCATAAGCTAATGGCTTCCAAGTATAATTAATTAAATACGGACACAAGGTTTAGAGTCCGGCCGTTTGGTTGAGTGCTAAAGAGAAATGATGAAAAATGAGAAGTTTTTCCTTATTTGGTAGTGGAAAAGGGAAATCATGGAAAATGTAGTTTTCAGGTGAAATCTCTTGTTTACAAGGTTTATAGACTGTTTGGTTGAGTGCAAAAGGAAAAAGATAGAAAATGAGAAGTTTTTCTTTGTTTAGTGTAGCGGAAAAGAAAAAGGATGGACAAAGGGGTAAGTGAAGTTTATCCACCTAGGCCAACCAAAAACTCCTCTCATACTAAGAGGAAAAGTGAATTGAAAATGTTTATTGCATCTAAACGATTAATTAACTTTAATTACAAATTTTTAATAATTTTTTGATGTAACAAGGGTATAGTAGTAAATGCATTATAATTACATTTTTTATCATTTCACTTTTACATTCTTCCTATTACATATGAGGGAAGGTTATCAACTAGATGAACCCTAGTGAAAAATAAAAATCTAGTCTTAACAGATAGGGACGTGCTTCTCTCTAGTTTTAATATCTCTTGTTTTTACACGGATGATTGACACTTGGCAAATAAAAGATCGTAGGGCTAAAAAAAAAAATCTCTTTCTTCCTCCAGCATCCTTTTCCACGGCAATTTCAAATTTTCTATCTCTCTCCCTCTCTCTCTCTCTCTCTCACATCTCATTCTACTCTTTGTTGTCCCTCACCCTTCTCTCTCTATCATCAAAACTATAAAAAGATATTTTAAAAACTTAATAAAAGATAGGTGAAGAATAATTAAATATATGAATAAAAGTAATTAAAAAGATATTTAATTATAATTGAGGAACAAAATAGAGTGCCTACAATTAGAGACATGCTATGTTCACAATATTTTCATAATTCTATTGCAACAAATTCAAAATGGTGGGTTGTTACTAATTGTTATTAGTGAGATAAAAGTAATTTAATTGGTGAGCTCAAATTTTAACCAATAACAACTTATCATCTAGGATATACTTGTAATAAAAGCATTGTAAAAATATTGTGGGTATAGCACTTCTCCTAAAATTATAAGCAAAGAATGTCGGCAAAAATGGCCAAATACCACCATTTTCAAAAATTTGTAGGAAAAAAACACTGTTTCAGAACTATAGAGGGAAATACCACTTTTTTTGGAACTCGAGTTTATGAAACTTGAGTTCCTCATTAGTTTTGCCACCGTGCTGAGCTAGAAATTGGGCGATTAAAAAAAATAATGTGGTACTCGAGCTTGCTAAACTCGAGTACCATGCAACACAATACTCGAGTATTCCAGCATCGAGTACCTTTTATAAATAAAATGCAGATTATTTTATTTCTATGGAACTCAAGTTTCCTAAGCTCGAGTATTGTGTAATTTTTTTTTTTTTGGGATAATCGACAAATAAACATAAACATAAAAATAAGTAGCTTTTTTTTATGTTTTTATTTATTTAAATAGAAGCATTGTAAAATATAGAGATTTTGATTTCAAAATATGAATTTAATATCTACATTAATTAAAATTGTTCATTGTTTTCTCATAAAAATTGTTCACTGCTTTTTGGATAAACTATTTCTATGATTTTGCATAAAATTATTTTCTGTTAAACATTATTTAAAAAAATTTTCACTCTCTTTTTTGCATAAATTATTTTCTGTTCACTATTTAAAAAATTGTTCACTGTTTTCTCATAAAACACGTAGTGAAATCATGTTTTCTAAATTTAAACGCCAAATCTGATTGCTTTTTCATGTTTGAATTTCACAATAATTGAATTTTTTTTTTTTTTTTTTTTTTTGCATTGATAAAATTTGTTTCTACGTTAATTTTTTTCATGTTTGAATTTCACAATAATTGAATTTTTTTTTTTTTTTTTTTTTTTGCATTGATAAAATTTGTTTCTACGTTAATAAAATTTGGTCTCTACACATCATGTTTACTGTATATTTGAAGTTGCTTACTACATTCATAAAATCTGTTTTTGCATTAATTAAAACTATTCACTATTTTCTCATAAAATTGTTCACTGTTTTCTAGATAAACTATTTCTATGATTTTGCATAAAATTATTTTCTGTTCAGCATTATTTAAAAAATTGTTTACTCTCTTTTCTACATAAATTATTTTCTATTCACTATTTAAAAAATTGTTCATTGTTTTCTCATAAAACACTTAGTGAAATCAGGTTTTCTAAATTTAAACGCCAAATCTGAATGTTTTTTCTTGTTTAAATTTCACAATAATCGAATTTGTTTTTCTGCATTGATAAAATCTGTTTCTACGTTAATAAAATTTGCTCTCTACACATCATGTTTACTGTATATTCGAAGCTACCTACTGCATTCATAAAATCTGTTTTTGCATTAATTAAAACTGTTCACTGTTTTTTCATAAAAATTGTTCTCTATTTTCTGCATAAACTATTTCTAGCATTTTGCATAAATTTATTTTCTGTTCAGCATTATTTAAAAAAAATTTCGCTCTCTTTTTTGCGTAAATTATTTTCTATTCACTGTTTAAAAAATTATTCACTGTTTTCGCATTAAGTAAAATTGTTTACTTTTTTCTCATAAAAATTATTCACTATTTACTAGTCAATATAGCAGCTTGAACAGCGGCTCCATAAGCCACAGCCTCATCAGGATTAATGTCCTTACAATGCTCCTTCCCTTTGAAGAAGTCCCGCAACAACTGCTGCACCTTAGGAATTCTGGAAGAACCACCCGAAACAACAACATCATGGACACAATTCTTGTCCATCTTAGAGTCGGTCAAACATTTCTTCACAATATCAATACACTTCTTGAACAAATCCATGTTGAGTTCCTCAAATTTGGCACGGGTAATAGTTGAAGAGAAATCAATACCTTTATAGAAAGAATTGACTTCAATGTCAGTCTCAATTGCAGAAGAAAGAATCTACTTTGATTTCTCACAAGCAGTTCTTAGCCTCCTAAGAGCTTTGGGGCTATAACTAATGTCCACCTTGTGTTTCCTCTTAAATGTTGCAACAAAGTGTTTCACCATTATGTTATCAAAGTCCTCACCTCCAAGGTGAGTGTCTCCAGCAACTGCCTTCACTTCAAAGACACCATTCTCAATAGTAAGTAGTAAGACATCTGTAGTATCACCACCCAAATAAAAAATCAACACATTTTTCTTGCCAACGCAGCCAGACTTCTCAAGACCATATGCAATGGCTGCGACAGTTGGTTCATTGATTATATGTAGGACATTCAAGCCTGCAATGCCTCTAGCATCCATTGTGGCCTCACGTTGGAAATCATTGAAGTAAGCAGGAACAGTAATAACCGCATTCTTCACAGTTGTGCCCAGGTAGGCTTCGGCCATCTCACGCATCTTCCTAAGGACCATAGATGAGATTTCCTCAGCAGAAAAATGCTTCTCTTTGCCCCTATAGTTGACCACGATCATAGGCTTATCATTAGAACCTTCAATAACCTTAAATGGCCAAAGTTTGATATCACTCTGAACCAAGGGATCAGAGAATCTCCTACCAATTAACCGCTTTGCATCTGCAATATAATACCTTTTTCAGAAATAGTTAAAAAAAAAGCAACTATTGCCTACTCTTGATAACATTGTGATTTCATGTTAAAATCTTAAATTTGATTAGAGCTGATGATACATGGATACAAAGTTTTAAAATTTTAGACGGAGACTTGATAATTACAGTCACTAAGAGATGCATATAACGGAAAAAGTTATGAGTTCGTTAAATAATTTTTACTATTGAAATTGTGAATGCTATTAAAATTATTAAAGTGATTTAAGTGGAGAAATTTTTATTTTCTGCTAAACTATTGTAGGGAGGAACATCTTTATGGCTAACATGTGAGTGCACAATAATTTTAAAAAGAAAAAAAGAAAAAATGAAAACAAAAGAAGAGAAACAGGAAAATTCCTGAAAATAAGTTTTTTCTTTTTCCTTTTCTTTTAAGGAGTATATCATACACGAGCAACAAATTCGATTATTATGAAATTCAAACATGAAAAAGCATTCAGATTTGGCATTTAAATTTAGAAAACACGATTTCACTAGGTGTTTTATGAGAAAACAGTGAACAATTTTTTTAAATAGTGAATAGAAAATAATTTTTGTAGAAAAGAAAGTGAACAATTTTTTAAATAATACTGAACAGAAAATAATTTTATGCAAAATCATAGAATTAGTTTATCTGGAAAACAATGAATAATTTTTATGAGAAAACAGTGAACAATTTTAATTAATGCAAAAACAAATTTTATGAATGCAGTAAGCAGCTTCGAATATACAGTAAACATGATGTGCAGAGAGCAAATTTTATTAATGTAGAAACAGATTTTATCAATGCAGAAAAACAAATTCGATTATTGTGAAATTTAAACATGAAAAAGCATTTAGATTTGGCATTTAAATTTAGAAAACACAATTTCACTAGGTGTTTTATGAGAAAATAGTGAACAATTTTTTAAATAGTGAACAGAAAATAATTTATGCAGAAAAGAGAGTGAACAATTTTTTAAATAATGCTAAACATAAAATAATTTTATGCAAAATCATAGAAATAGTTTTTCCAAAAAACAATGAACAATTTTTATGAGAAAACAGTGAACAATTTTAATTAATGTAGATATTAAATTCATATTTTGAAATTAAAATCTCTATATTTTATAATTCTTCTATTTAAATAAATAAAAACATAAAAAAGCTACTTATTTTTATGTTTATGTTTATTTGTAGATTATTCCAAAAAAAAAAAATTTACACGGTACTCGAGCTTGGTAAACTTGAGTACCGTAGAAATAATATATCTGCATTTTATTTATAAAAGGTACTCGAGGTTGGTATACTCGAGTATTGTGTTGCATGAAACTCGAGTTTAGCAAGCTCGAGTACCACATTATTTTTTTTAATCGCCCAATTTCCAGCTTAGCAGTCCCACGGTGGCAAAACTGATGAGAAACTCGAGTTCCAGAAAAAGTGGTATTTCCTTATATAGTTTTGAAACAATGTTTTTTTCCTACAAATTTCTAAAAATGGTGGTATTTGGCCATTTTCGCCAAAGAATGTCCCTCTCTTGCTACCTCTTTGATGTGGGAAAGTTTGCATGAGGCTAGGTGGGTTAGGTGGAGCAAAATTGACCGCTTAAAGTTTTTTAATGATTAAAAGCATTTACTTTAAGTCTTTACCTAAAGAGATCACAATGACTAAAAAATTTTAGGACCATTTTCATATTATTATTTACTAATCAAAATTTTCCAATCTAATGTTTTGTGTTCGATTCCATTTTCACATTGATCTTACCGTCAATTTCTAATAGAAATCTAACTGTTGAAATTTAATTAACTTTAATTACAAATTTTTAATAATTTTTTGATGTAACAAGGGTATAATAGTAAATTCATTATAATTACATTTTCTATCATTTAACTTTTACATTCTTCTTATTACACATGAGGAAAAGTTCTCAACCAGATGAACCCTAGTGAAAAAATAAAAATATGGTCTTTTGGATAAGGACAGGCTCCTCTCTAGTTTTAATATATCCTATTGTCTCTTGTTTTTATACAGATGATTGACACTTGGCAAATAAAAGATCCAAGGGCTAAAAAAACCCGTATCTCTTTCCTCCTCCTGCATCCTTTTCCACAGAAATTTTAGATTTTGTATCCATTTGTCTCTATCTCACTTCTCATTCTTCTCTTCGTTGTCCCTTGCTCTTCTCTCTCTATCATCAAAACTATATAAAGTGTTGTGAAAATATTGTGAGCATAGCACTTCTCCTAAAATTATGAGCAAAGAATGTCCCTATCTTGCTACCTTTTTGACGTGGGAAATTTTGCGTGAGGCTAGGTGGAGCAAAATTGATTGCTTAAAGTTTTTTAAGGATTAAAAGCATTTACTTTAAGTCTTTAACCTAAAGAGATCACAATGACTAAAAAATTTTAGGACCATTTTCATATTATTGCTTACTAATCAAAATTTTCCAATCTAATCTTTTGTGTTCGATTCCTTTTTCACATTGATCTTATTGTCAATTTACATGGACTCGGAGTTTATTGCACGTTTACAAAAGATTAAGTTGACAGTAGATGAAGGCAAGGTGATTACAGTACATGCCGAAAATCGAGAGAAAACATTAGAGGACTGTTCACTTAGTCTAGTGGGAAGATTCCATACGACTAAAAACATAAACTTTAGAGCTGCAAAAAACCTTTTCAGGTCTGCATGGAAGATGGGGAAGGATATGACGATTACAGAGATGGGGGATGGGTTGTTCCAATTTAAGTTTGCGATGGAGAGCTAGCTGAAGTGGGTTCTAAATAACGGACCATGGAGTTTCGAAAATCACATCCTACTGTTTTGACGGTGGGAAAAGGGAATGACTGCCTTCTCAGTGAGTTTTGAAACAATTTCCATTTGGGTGCAAGTATGGGGGTTGCTTTTTGACTTGATCAATGAGGAAGCAGGGAGAGACATTGGAAGGGGAATTGGGAGAGTCATCAAGGTAGATTGCAAAGCCATCGCAGCGGACCAAGCTAAATTCCTATGTATCAAAGTCAACATGCTGCTGGACAAATCGATTCGCCGTGGGGCACCAGTCCTTAACCCAGAGGGAGATACAATGTGGGTGGCTTTCCAATATGAAAGGTTGCTGGGATTATGTTTTCGGTGTGGACTATTGGGGCATGAAGCAAAGGTGTGTTCAGCTTCAGTTGTCACAGAGGGTGAAGAGATGCCCTGTGGAGATTAGCTACGGGCTGGGTTTTGAAAGCAGAGGGAGCAATTAAGAAAGGAGGCACCAAGCCCACCCCGTCCGCAGCCAACGGACCACCAACCTCCACAGACAACTGATTCACCGGTGGTGGCTCCTACTGGGTTCGTTACAAGCATGGAAAAGGACAATAATGAGGGGGTTATGGACTCAATAATGGCATTCACTGCACAAAACAGTCACAGCATGGCCAAACAAACAATTATGGAGAACATTAATCTGGATTTTATGGAGGAAATAACTCCAAGAGTTATGAGAGAAATAAACTCGGATAATAAAGAGCTCCCAAACGGCAAGGAATTAAATAGGAAGGAGAAAAACCTGGGAGTGCTTGCTAAGGAGTTTATTAATGTTCCAGTAATGTATGTGGGCAATATGGGAAATTTAGCAATTAATTCTCGAAGTGAAACCCTAGCTCTACATGATTCTGAGGGGAAATGATGTGTTCCACTTCAAGCCCCACAGCTTAAGACTCCTAAGTGGACTAAAATTGCTAGGGTAGACTTAACAAACACTACACCACCCACAGCAACAATAGAAGCAGGGAACGAAAGATCACACGAGGGGGAAGCACATGATGGGTCTAGGAAAATATCAAAGGTAGTGGAAAAAAATGTTGAAATCAAAACGGTGGAGGCTGAAAATCAGCCTCGCCGAGCACAATGATCGTCCTAAGCTGGAATTGCTGGGGGCTTGGGAACCTCCGTGCAGACACTGTTCTCTCTCATTTGGTGATAGGGAAGGCTTCTGTTATTTTGTTTCTTATGGAGATAAAACAAACAGTTGATGAGATGAAACTTGTTCAAGCAGATTTACACTATGATGCTATGTTAGCAGTCCCATGTGTCCGTAGAGTGGCTGGTCTTGCAATGATGTGGAAGGCAGGTATTGATTTACATGCGCAAACTTTTTCTTTGAATCATATTGATGCCCGAATCATGAATAATTCACCTACACCATGGAGAATAACAAGTTTCTATGGAAGACCGGAGGCACATCAAAAACATGAGTCTTGGGAGCTTTTAAGGCATCTACATTCTAGAGATTCCATGTCGTGGCTGTGTCTGGGTGACTAGAACGAGATATTGTCATCAGAGGAAAAGCAAGGTGGCCTCCCATGGCCACCTAGGCAAATGGAGGCTTTTCGCCAAGCACTATTACATTGTGGGTTGAGCGATCTTGGTTTCATTGGAAACATATTTACCTGAAGGAATGGGAGACCGGGAAGGGCTTTTGTTCAAGAGAGGTTGGACTGGGCATGTGCAAACACAAAATGGAGAGAGATCTATCCTTTTGCAAGAGTGCATCATCTTTATGCGGCATACTCTAATCATGAGCCAATTTTAATTACAACACAGAAAGTCACACAGGTTACAAGTAGGAGACGAAAGCCAAAGAGGTTTGAAGAAAGGTGGTCATCGGATCCGGCTTGTGAGGGGGTGATCCGTGAGGCATGGGAAGGAGTGAACCTCACGGGTTGCCCCATGTACAGATTATTTGAAAAAATAAAAGCTTGCCGCATGGCTTTGGTAAGGTGGAGCTGAACTTTGGGCAATTCTAAGGAGCAAATTGAATCAAAGTACATAGAATTGGAAGCACAAATCTCTATGAACCTAGCCGAAAACCAAGATCAGATTCACAAAGTTTGGGATGAGATCATTTGCTTGCTCTTACATGATGAATTGTTTTGGAGGCAGTGCTCTAGGGCTATTTGGCTTCCTGTAGGAGACAAAAATACAAGATATTTTCATCAGAGAGCCAACCAACGAAGACAAAAGAACCATATCCATGGATTCCTGGATGAGCATGAACAATGGTGTACATCAGATGCTAATATAGCCAGATTGGTTGAAAATTATTTTCAAAATTTGTTCACAACATCAAACCCAACAAATTTGGAGTTAGTCTTGGACTTGGCGGATAAGGTGGTCCATCCATATATGAATCATACACTCCTTCAACCATACACACCAGAAGAGGTTAGAAAGGCTTTGTTCAGCATGCACCCCTCAAAATCTCCAGGTCCCGATTGTATGTCTCCTTTCTTTTTCCAAAAATTCTGGCATGTTATAGGTGCTGTTAGGACATATGTGTTTCACTTGTTAAGAACATATGTCATTCATTTATGTAAATTGGCTAATCATTTGACAAAACGCACTCTACTTGTAATTGGGTAGTTCTAGGTGTTTTTAATACTTCAAGAAACAAGGTTTCAAGATCAAGTGTTGAAGTCATCAAGTCTGTTCAAGAAAAACAAGCTGAAGTGCAAATTCATTAAATCTCGACACCTGCTCAATAGCTCCTCGACACCTGCTATCTGTCGAGAATTATAAAATTAGATTTTCTGATTTAATTTCTTGGGATCCATGAATATGGTTTTGGGCTTTCTTTTCTCCTAACCCTAAACATATAAAAGGATTCTTTTTAGGGCTGTCAAAGTATTTACAAGTTGCACAAGCATTGAGCAAACTCTATTCAAGCAAATTGTGACCAGAGACAAAGTTTTTGCCCTAGTTCATCTCTTCTGAAGAAGTTACTGTGTATTTTGCACCAAAGGGTTTTGTGACCAAGCATTTTCTCAATCTTCATCGTGTAGGATGAACTGAAGAACTTTACAACCAACCTCTCCTTCAAGTTGGTGTTTAAAGTCGCGTACTGGGATCTACGCATTGGTTAGTCACGTACTTGGGAGCCGTGCATCAAAGGTGGGAATTGTCACTACAGATCAAGTCTAACTGGGTATTGGGGTAAGTGTTCAACTGTAGGTTGGTAAGGTACTTGGGATTCCTTTACTTGTAACCGCTTGATTTGATAATAGTGGAGCTTCGGGAGTGGTGACCTGAAAATCACCCGGTGGGGTTTTTGTCATAAGGTTTTTTCTCATTCGTAAACAAATCACTGTGTCATTTAATTTCTGCTGCATATTTAGTTATTTGGTGATTTGTTTGTGCTACCACGCGTTTGCATGATAAATTGATTAATTAATAACTTGGTTAATTAATTAATTAATTTCTATTACAAGGGGTCAATTCAATTTGTGGCCTATCAATGATGTCACAAGTGCTGTTTTATTTGTTCTACATTCAGGCCATTTTTTGCATAAGATGAATTACACATACATTGTCCTTATTCCAAAAATAAATGAGCCAAAAAATGTATCTGATTACTGGCCTATTAGTCTAGGAAATGTTGTATCCAGAATTGTCTCTAAAGTGATAGCAAATCGCTTGAAATTAAGTCTACCCAATGTAATATCGGATTCACAAAGTGCTTTTGTTCCTAACCGGTTGATAATTGATAATATAACTGTAGCTTTTGAGGTGTTACACAGGATGAGGAATAAAAGAACAGGAAAGAAAGGGTAGATGGTAATCAAACTGAATATCAGCAAAGCCTATGACCGGGTTGAATGGTCTTTCCTTCGGTAAATCATGCTAAAATTGGGGTTTGATGAAAGGTGGATGCAACTGGCTATGGCGACTGTCCATACAACAACATACTCGGTGCTCATTAATGGAGAACCTAAGGGGTACATCTCACCCTCACGGGGTTTAAAACAAGGAGACCCACTATCCCCCTATTTATTTTTACTATGTGCAGAGGGCCTCTCTTCCTTTATAAGAAAGGCTATGGCGACAAAACACCTACATGGGATTTTATCCTGTAAAAATGGAGTATGCATTTCTCACTTGTTGTTTGCAGACGATAGCTTCATTTTTTGCCATGCCACAATGGAGGAGGGGCAGCACCTTTTAAATATTCTTGGGAGGTATGAAGCTGCTTTAGGACAAGCTATAAATAGACACAAAACATCCATCTTCTTTAGCAGAAATACAAGGGATTTGATTAAGGCAGAAATCTAGGCACTATTTGGAGGCAGAATTATGGAAGATTATGAACCATAACTAGGCTTGACCATGACCAGAGGAAGATCAAAGGTCAACACTTTCAAAGGCTTACAAGAGAAAATTACAAATAAAGTGATGGGGCGGAAGGAGAAATTTATTTCAAAGGCCAGAAGGGAGATACTCATCAAAACAGTGGCCTAAGCCATCCCCACATACACTATGGGCATTTTCAAAATCCCAAATGCCTTATGTGACACTCTAAACTCTACATTAGCTAAATATTGGTGGGGTTAGATGAAGGATGAAAAGAAAATTCATTGGATCAATTGGGAAAAGCTTTGCAGCCCAAAAGCAAGAGGAGGGATGGGGTTTTGAAACATACAAGCCTTCAATTTAGCCTTGCTAGCAAAACAAGCATGGCGACTTATTCATAACACTCACTCACTATTCTATCGAGCGTACAAATCAAGGTATTTCCCAAACTGCTCTTTTATGGATGTTGAGTTGGGAAATAGCCCATCCTATGTATGGAGGAGTTTACTTGCATCAAGAAACATCATACGGGAAGGGTCCAAATGGAAGGTAGGAGATGGTCGAACTATTGGCGTCAGTACACACAACTAGCTCTCTTATGAATCGGTTTTTTTGGGTGAACAATAGCAGGGGCTGATGGTCAAGGACCTGATAGACGGACATACGAAACAATGGGATAGGGAGAAAATCTTCGACCTCTTTGCACATAGGACAAGGATGGAGATTCTGGCTACTGCACTACCACAGGATGGAAGCCGAGACACCTTGACATGGAAGGAGACAAAATTAGGAGCTTTCTTGGTGAAATTTGCCTATAAGCTAGCTATAAAGATGAGGGACACTTTTTGGGGTGAGCACTCAGCAGCTAGAAGAGACGGATCAGTTTGGAGGAAGTTGTGGCGGTTGAACGTGCCACCAAAGGTCCGTATGTTCCTCTGGAGGGCATGCTTAAATATATTGCCAACCAGAGAGAACTTAAACAGGAGAAGAGTGTAGGTAGACCCCATGTGTGGTATGTGTTGTTAGAAACCTCAATCAATTGGACACTTATTGTGGGAAAGCCACCTAGCAAGGAACGTGTGGGCTCTTTGCTGTGGAAGAATTCAGAAATGCCCTAATACAGAAGGCGACTTCTTTATGCTCCTCCAAAGGATGGTAAATAAATTAGAAGTGCATGATGTGGAGAAGTGGGCAGTCACAGCTTGGGCAATCTAGAACGCAAGGAACAAGTTTCATTTTGAACGGATCCAACTCCATCCAAGAGACATATTGAGGGGGGCTAACGGTTTCTTGCAAGAATATCAGAGATTTATGCAGGCACAATAGCAGGACAGAGAGGTTGAGGGTCAACAACGAAGCTTATGAAGGACTGACTGCTATGTATCAATAGTTGAGCATTATTTTTGATGCTCCTTTTATCCCTTGTTTTCGGATTGTTGAAACAGGGCATATATTTTGTATGTACAGTGTTTACTTAATA
The DNA here is from genome assembly GCF_002906115.3 of Quercus suber. NCBI lineage: Eukaryota > Viridiplantae > Streptophyta > Magnoliopsida > Fagales > Fagaceae > Quercus > Quercus suber. The sequence continues at coordinate 26,930 of NW_027070588.1, read as the reverse complement.
AAAGATTCTACCTATTTTATCTCAAAAAAATAATTTTTTTGATGCAACAATGGTATAATAGTAAATTCATTATAATTACATTTTATATCATTTCACTTTTACATTCTTCTTATTACACATGAGGAAAAGTTCTCAACCAGATGAACCCTTGTGAAAGAATAAAAATCTGGTCATTTGGATAGGGATAGGCTCCTCTCTAGTTTTAATATCTCTTATCTTGTTTTTATATGGATGACTGACACTTGGCAAATAAAAGATCCAAGGGCTAAAAAAATAATATCTCTTTCTTCCTCCAACATCCCTTGCCATTGCAATTTCAGATTTTCTATCCATTTGTCTCTCTCTCTCACATCTTATTCTTCTATTCGTTGTCCCTTGCCCTTCTCTCTCTATCATCAAAACTATAAAAAAGATATTTTGAAAACTTAATAAAAGATAGGTGAAGAATAATTAAAACTATGAATAAAAGTAATTAAAAACAAAATTAAGATGAAAAATGAAAGATAGATTTGAGAGTTTATGCAAATCTTTTAATTTATTCATCATTGGGGGACACACTCACAAAAAGATATTTATTATAATTGAGGAACAAAATAGAGTGTCTACAATTAGAGACATGCTATGTTCACAACATTTTCACAATTCTATTACAACAAATTTAAAATGGTGGGTTGTTACTAATTGTTATTAGTGAGAAAAAAGTAATTTAATTGGTGAGTTCAAATTACAATCAATAACAACTTACCATCTAGGATATACTTGTTATGAAAGTGCTGTGAAAATATTATGGGCATGGCACTTCTCCTAAAATATTGAGCAAAGCATGTCCCTATCTTGCTACCTCTTTGACGTGGGAAAGTTTGTGTGAGGCTAGGTGGGTTAGGTGGAGCAAAATTGACCGCTTAAAGTTTTTTAAGGATTAAAAACATTTACTTTAAGTCTTTAACCTAAGGAGATCACTATGACTAAAAAGTTTTAGGACCAATTGTATATTTTGGTTTTTTTTTTTTTTAATATATAAATATGATAGAATTTGAAAATGATGTTCATTAATGATTATTATTGTTTACTAATCAAAATTTTCCAATCTAATATTTTGAGTTCGATTCCATTTTCATATTGATATTACCATCAATTTCCATTAGAAATCTATCCGTTGAAATTTAACTATTTGAAAAACTTATTTGAACTTGGGTTCTGTAGGTTGATATGCATGTCCAACATGCCAACCATTAAGCTACAAGCCTTGTGTTGGTAAGATATGGAAATTATTATATATAGCACAATTTATGAATTAAATTTAATAAAAAATTAAATTACACATTATGGTTCAATATTGGTTAACTTTTGACCTCAAAATTCTTGAACCTCTCACTTTTTTTTTGGTTCTTTAAACTGTTTTGGGTTTTAAAACCATAACAAGGAGAGTAATTGATAATCATTGCTTTGGAGAGAGAGAAATAGAGGGTGAATTGAATAGAGAAATTAGTGCTTTGGAAAGAGAGAAGGATGACTTTAGCTAGGTCAATTTCCATTAGAATAGATGATTGTGAACAACACAAGTTTGATATAAGAATGGATCACATTCCACACCTAATTCTATCTTCTTCTTCTTCTTCTTCTTCTTCTTTTTGAGAAGATAATACTGTCTTTGGTTATAGTTTGGAGAGAGAGAAAAGAATAAAGGGAAGGAAAGGATAAAGAAAGTGAAAAGAAAATTCTTTATATTGTTTGAAAATAGAAAATAAGGGGAAGTAAACGATGAGAAAAGAAAATATTTCTCTTACAAATGTCTTAAAAATAAGGAGAGAGGGAAAAAGAAAAGGGGAAAAAAAATCCTTTTTCCTTTTGTTTGTTTGTTTTTTTAGAACCATACTTTTCCTTTTTGTTTGGTTTGCAAACGATAAGAAGGGAAAGAAAAATATAGATTTTTTTTTTTTTTTTATTTATAATTTTAATCTTTTATACCATTATACCTTCGTGTAGTAGATAAATCATAAATGGATTAAGATGCTAATGGGCAAAATTATTATTATTTATTGAGTAAACTACATATTTGATTCATATATATCCTTTATATCATATTTCATTTTGGTCATTAACTTTTTAATTGTGTTAATTTAGTCCCTAACCGTTCAGTTTTGTGTAGATTTAATCATTGTTGTTATCTTTTGGATGAAAATTACTGATGTGACAAATGGCAAAAAAAAAAAGTTTATTAACACATCAACGGAAACTAATTTTTTATTTTAGCTGTTTGTCACATCAGCAATTTCCATATAAAAGATAATGATAGAGACTAAATTAATATGATACTGAGAGAACATGAACAGAATTGACACCATTGAAAAGTCAGAGACCAAATTAAAATATGATGTAAAAAATAGGACTGAAATTTGTAGTTTATTTTTATTTTTATTTTTATTTTTCAGAGTAATGAAAAGTAAAAAAAGCTGACTGGTCTCCGTCTCACCAGTCTCCGTTACACATTTCTCTCCATATATGATCAAATTGGGAAAAGGTAGGCCCAGATGGATGACATTTGCTTCATTTCTTTTCCACACGTAGCATCACATCTCCCCAAACAAAAGCTAACAATTTTCAATTATCATTACTCTTTTAAAAGGCTAAAACTCAGTACAATATTTTGTTAATTGGTTTTTTCAATTACAAATTTTTTTTTTTTTGAGAATCTTTTTAATTACGTTCAAATATAGAGTTGTATGAAGTTTAATTGTTCTTGGAAAAACTAACATTATTTGTATTCAATTCATCAATAATCATGTTTGAATTTGATTGAAAGACCTAATGTATTATACCTAATAAATTGTTTTAAGTTTTGTCAATTTTAAAAATATATTTGCTTAATTCTGTTATCCAAAGTATTAAGAATTTGTGTAGTTTTATTATATTTATATTATTATAAAATACAAAAACTTGAATTTAACAATTGATTGATGACATGGCTATTAATCTTTGATCACCTTGAAATTTTGCAAGCATGGAGAATATATGAAGATAATATAATCTAACGGTGGATTTATCAATATTTGCATCAAATTAAAAAATATTGAGTGGTGTAACCACTACAAGAAATTTGATCTTTAGCTATGGCATATAGTCGTCACTAATGCTTTAAATATCGTCGCTAATTATATTGGCGATGAAAAATGTCATCTCTAACTTTTGTTAAATGAAAATGGTAACAAAAAAGCTTTTTAGTGACAATATTAAAGTCATCGCAAACACAATACTATTAACAATGACAAAGTCGTCGCTAATAGTGACAATTGTCGTCATAAATAACTCGAGAACCCAAGACGAAATGTCATCGCTACTAACTCATTAGTAGTGACGAACTTTTTTGTTGTCACTAGTAGATTATTATTAATGACGACATTTTTGTTGTCGCTAATATGTCATTACTAGCGACGATGCTTGCTGTCGTCACTGATAATGATATATAAGTGACCACAAACATGTCATCACTAAAAATTGCATATTAGCAATGATATTTTTTGTCGTCACTAATGATATGATAAAATATTAGCCATGACATTGTCGTCGCTAATAATATTTTACATTTTTAAAAAAAAAATTTACATTCTGAATTTTACATGGCTGTTGGGAAATAACAAAGCACAATCCTGTGCACATAATAAGAAATAATAAACTACAATTCCACACATCATAGATACTCATAGAAGCATAACAATTGCTCAATCAATAACTATTAATTAGGAAAAACAATACCCAAGTTCAATATCATATACATAATTTAAATTCAAATCTACTGTCTCAAATACGAATCAAATAATAACACATTTTTCAAGAAGATATACAACCAAGCTTGTAATGAAATGTATCTCCCCTCAACATCATCAGTAGCCCAAGGCATGCGACATTTTAACCTGAAATAAAAAAAAAAAAAAAAATATATATATATATATATACTAATGTAAAAATCAACTAAAGTAGATGACAAAAATGCGTACAAAATAGTTTTAACATCCAAGTAAAACTTTAGCATTTTTATTTTTCAAAAATACCATAGATGAGAAGATATGAAAGCTTTATGTATTTAAAAAAACTTATCTCAAAACTCAACTTAATCTCTATCCCCAAGATCTCCAATAGATTCATCATTGCTAGATAAATCTTCTTCCTGATTTGAGCTTGAAACATCATTATCACTATATATTTCTCCTTCATGGTTGGAGTCTGTATCTCATTCCTCATTAGACAAGTCATCATTGATGATCATACTTTCATCAAGTTGTACATATACATCATCAACAGCTATTAAGGCCCTAAATCTATTGCTGGCACATCATCTCTATGTAACAAAGTTGAGTTTTCATCATTTTCTTGTGGAAAAAAATGACAACAACTAATATATGTTGACAGAGAAAAAGATTGTAAAGAAATTAAAGTAAAAGAATTTAAAGCAAATAAAAAATCATTAATACATACAAAATATCATATATCTAAAAGAACATATCATGAATTTAAAGAAAAATAATTTAAATGGAGACACAAATAGATTGATAATTAATAAAAAAATAAATAGAAAAAATAAGCCTAATTCTTTCTTCTATTTCCCAAACCAAAAAGACAGTAATCTAGCATCATAGGAGAATCTTTCTTTTGGAGAATAATAGAAAGGCAATAGACATGCTAAGAGAGAGAGAGAATTAGTGTTTATTCCCTACAATATACAATAGACAATTCAAAATACAATTTAAGTTATTTATTGTTCATAGTATGCTACAAAAAAAGTGTAATCAATTATTACATGAGTTGGATATGTTTGAAAAAGCAAGAAATAATATAAAATTAGATTCTATACCATATTTTTATCTATAAATGGAGAAATTGACAAGAAGCTCTAAGTAATTCTCCATTAGTTCTACACACTCATACTAAAAAAGATGGAAATTTTGTGAGAGATGAATGACATAGGAAGTGGTTACATTTAGATCTCAATAGTCAAAGAATAAAACTAATCCCCTTTTTTGTGATCTGTGTTTTTTATTTGTTCCCCTCAAGATATAAGAAATTAAACTACTTCTCTCATCTCCTTGGTACATTTCGGCCTTAAAGGAAATTATTGAAAGACATTAATCAAAGTGGTTTGCAGTTTTAACGAAGATATACGGATATAGTTAAATGCATGTCTTTTTAGCCTATGAATTCACTTTATTTGTCACTTCAACAGCATATTGAACTACATCAAATTTAAACATTTTTCTTATAGCATATTGAGTAGATTAGTATTAAAGAAAGAGCAATGTTAGAAACACAACTTATTGTCCAATTTTTGCCAAAACTCGCACGAGTTGTGAGTTGTGGTAGTGTGGGCTCACAAGTTTTTTCCTACCACTTACAACTTACCATTTGATAAATTGTGGCAAAAGTTTTGCAATAAATTGTGGTGCTAACATTTTTCTTTAAAGAACTAGTTGATATATATTTTGAATTCACTATGGTTATCACTTCAACAGCCTATAGTGCCACCATCAAATTTAAACATTATACTATTAGCATATTTAGTACATCAATATTAAAGAACTAGTTGGTGAATACTGTGAACATGATAATTGTAAAGAGGTAGGCTTGGATTGATATGATGGGCAAATTCCTACTGCACTAAGCCCGAGTTGTTTCTGGGTGAGGAGTCGGGACCGGCCCAATTGGAGCACACCTTGGCTCGGCTTGTGCGCAATCTTCACCGCTTCTGCCAAAGTCTATTTAAGAGGTTACAGCAGGTAGAGTCATTGTAAACAGGATATGGCAGGCAGACATAATATAGAAAACGTAAAGAAAATACATTCACTATTTCTTCTGCAATAAACAAGATAAATAACTTAAAAGGCCTGACTTTCAAAGAATAATACTTAAACAGAGAATTAGAGCAGGATTAGTAAAAAAAGACGAGTCTGCCACACTAAGTATAGCCGCGGGACTCTAACCAAGGCAGGGGAAACCACTCCCTCAACGCAAGTTACTTCAATTGATGAAAGTAATTGCTTTGAGAGACCAGCCCCAAATGGTATGTGCCCAAATATAAGTTGTATTTCCTTTCGAGGACAAGGCTATTGAGGGAGAGAAGGGGTTAACCCGTTTAGGTGCATGTCTGCCATAAACACTCTGTTTTCTTTCTTAAAATTCTTTTCTCTCTGTTTTCTTTCTTAAAAATTCTTTTTACTTTGTTTTTTTCTTAAAAATTCTTTTCTCTCTGTTTCCTTTCTTAAAATTCTTTTCTCTCTGTTTTCTTTCTTAAAATTCTTTTCCCTCTGTTTTTAGTAACTCTCTTCCGCCCCTCTTTTTCACATAGCCACGGGTCCCTTATATAGGGTCTGCTGTGGCCGATTTTACTGTTCTAGCCTTTTACCGACCACTTACCGAGTCAATGGTTCTGAACACTATCATTGACCTGTGGCTTTCAGACTACGAAGGTTCCTTCTTTACTTCATCCAGCGTGTCTCCTCTCTCTCTCAGTTTCTTATGGCATGCACCTAGTGGTTCTTACCTACTCTTACCTCTTTTGGGTGGCATGTCATCCCAGCAGGACTGTACCTACCGAAAGAGTCTGGGCAAGAAACACAAAACGGGTTCCCATTCCTCTCCCCACCGCCAGACCGTGCCCTCACCCATGATGTCACCCTTTCCCATAGTGGCTGGGTATAGGTTGGTGACGCCTGGGTCGTACGCATGTGTTACCTTATTGATGTTTCATTTGTTTGCCAAGGTCTGAGAATGGGTGCGCATATCCTGCCGTGCGCTTTTTGGCCTTTTCTGGTGTGGAATGTATCTTTGGTGGGCCAACATTCATGTGTTGTCTCTTTCTTTAGGAGGTTGGGCTTTGTAGGATCAGTTGGGCCTTCCTTTAGTTAGGTGCTTTGCTTTTGCTTTGTGGCTTGGCGTCCCTTGCCATGCCAGTTTGTTATTTTTGCTGCTCATCTTAATCCTGCTGAGCCTCTTTGGGCCTGCCATGTGCTTTCCCTCTTCGTAACCCAGTATGCTTACTGGGTTCCTTCTTTCATTTTTTTGCGAGCTCCAATGTCCCTTTTTTCTTGTGGGCATCCCTAGCCCATTTTAGTTCTGTTTCACCCATGGACTTTTGCTAACTCATTTTGGGCTTCTTTGGCCCAATTGCTCTATATACCTCATCCTTTGGGCTCATGGGTTCCCCATTAGCCTGTTACTCTCTTTGTTTTTTATTACATTGGGCCTGCTGTGGCCCATTCTTTCTTTTCTTCATATTTCCCATGGGTTTGTTTCTTTTCTCTTTCTGGGCCTATTTAAGCCCGTTTGCTTTTTTTTTTTTTTTTTTTTTTTTTTTTTTTTTTTTTGTTTTTTTTTTTTTTTTTTTTTTTTTTTTTTTTTTTTTTTTTTTTTTTTTTTTTTTTTTTTTTTTTTTTTTTTTTTTTTTTTTTTTTTTTTTTTTTTT
>NW_027070588.1:0-6017 GCF_002906115.3 Quercus suber | reverse complement strand
TTTTTTTTTTTTTTTTTTTTTCCTTTTCTTTTTCAAATCTGGGAATTGAATAGAATTTAGGTTTGAATTTCTTGGCTGGATTGGTTTAGATTTAGATTTTTTAATAATTTGCTCATACGTTGCACATAACCTATCCCCTCTCTCATCCGTCTTTCTTCTTGCTGCCACTCTCTAACGCAAACCCAAATCGTGTGATAGAGTTCTTAAGAGGAACAGAAATCTAAGTGCCATTAACTCCATCAATCAGGCCATTTACCTGCCATCATCAGATCATCGAAACTGCCATTAATAATTTTTCCCCCTTTCTTAGATCTGGGTATGAAATATGACTTAGTTTTTGGGTATTTTGGTTGGATAGGTATAGATTTAGATGTTTGCTTTGATGTTTTAGGGATTTTCTGTTACGGTTTGTAGATTTTAGATTTTGATGTTGTTCGTTTATTTATGGATATGTTTATTTAAGAGATAAGAGTCCCTAAGATTCATAGAGAAATCTGAGGGTCACCCCAACGAAAGCTGCCACCTGTTATCATTAAACCATTCCATCACTGTCAAATTTCTAAAACCTCTACCAGTAATTTAAATAAATAAATAATTGTGTTTTATATAGGTTTTGGTTGGCTTAGTTTTGATTAGGATTTGGGTTAATATTAGGCTTTGAATCAAGTGTTTCTGCAGAAGAACATAAATTCATGCCATTCTTTTATGCGTTTTTAATTTAAATAATAGATAATTCCTTCTTCTTTATGTTTTGGCTCCCTATGTTCTTTCTTGTGGTTGTCAAATTATTTAAGGTTTTTCTTTTTCTCTCTTAATTAAGCTTTTCTTGTAGTTGTGATATAAATGACAAAGATTTCACAGATCATATTGTTTGAGGCAAATAATTTCTTTACAATGAGTACCGACAAATTAATAGCAAGCTTTTCGAATTCCCCCTTTTATATGATTTTCAGCTTAATTGTTTTGTTTCCCGCGTTGCACAATGAACCAGATTAACAGTTTTTTTAAGACACACCCAATCTCATTATATCTCAAGGTCAAGGTATTATTATTATTATTTTACCCACAAGCTTTCTTTTCCTTTTTATATATTTTTTATTAAATTAGAAAGCGTCAACTTCCGGTTAAACTATAATCCTCTTTTCATTAATATTTTAAGAATTGAGAAAGGTCACATAAAAATTTGTTGGGTCATTATATTATTATTATTATTATCATCTTACCTACGAGCCTTCTTTTACTTTTTCCCCTTTTTTTTTTTTTTGGCTTTTTAAATTTGCAAATTTGCTTTTGTTTTTACTTTGGCACTAATTCTACTCACAAGTCACGTTTAATATTTATAAGTATCCCTCGAGGATCAGCAATGTAGCGCATGTGGTTTTTGTAATCAATAAAACAAGCTGATGTAAACTTTGTACCTTACTTAAACATATGATTTTTGTAATCAACGAATCAAGCTTAGGTAAAAAAATTTACAATTTCTTTCTAATTTTATTATAATAATATGGTGTAAAAAATGTATATTAATGGTTTATATGAAAGTAACATTTTATACCAGTCAAAATTTAATATGATTGTATCTACATTAAATAATGAAGGATCAAAAGGAATAACTACAATGGAGACATAACTTACGGACAATCTATTGGTAAGAAAATTTCATATAGGCCTTATAAAGAATTTTAAGTTTTAATGGTTATTTTTATAAAGTAGATTTTCTTCATTGGTTACTTGATCTAGAAGATTTATTGGACTATGAGAATATTTGTGATGAGAAAAAAAGTTAAACTTGCTTTGTATAAACTTAGAAAGTATGCTTTACGTTGGTGGGAACGAATACAAACTGATAGAATCCAATAAGGAAAAGAAAAAATTTGTTCATGGCCAAGAATGAAAAAGATACTTGTTATCAAATATTATCCTGTGGATTGTGATGAACTTTTGTTGTATACAAAACAAGAATATTTTTGGCCAAGAAGGTCACACTTGAATTATTTTGAAGAACCATATATTCCACCATGAAGAGAAGAATTGTACGTTGAAAAACATTTTCTTGGAGAAAATATAGAGGTTTTTGAGGAAATTAATGAAGACAGTGTTACAGAAGAAGAATCTGAAATTAAAAATTGTGGAGGAGATTAATGAAAACCCTATTATAGAGAAAGATCTTGAAGTCGAGATGGTAGAGGCAATTGAAAAGGACATTAAAGACAAAAATTTCAAGGATCTCAATGAAATCAAATCATATGATTGTTAATCTCAAGATCCTTTTATTTTGGTGGTAAGCGATACACCGAAATTTTTTTTATTTTATTAGGGTTAATATATTTGATTCAATTGTCAATTTTTATTTGGTAAATCTCTATAATTACATGAAGACCAAGGAAAAAGAAATTCATGTTGATTTGTTTATTCCACGGATGAGTTGCAAGTATGGAAAGAAGATCAAGGGGCATAAACATTCGAAGTATTTGTTTATTTGGAGCAAAGATTTCAAAGATGAACTCGAGGATGAGTTTGTTTTAAGTGGAGGGGTCTGATGTAAGATAGAATCTACAATTTAATTTTCTTAATTATTTAATTTTGGTACTTTTATGTAAAAAAAAAAAGTTATTTTAGGTTTAGGGCATTTATTTCCTTGTTTTTAGGTGCTGTTAATGCTTTTTAGATCTAATTTGGTTCCTGTTATGGTTAAGTATTATATGGTTTTTAGACCCCTTAAACCAACCAGATTAACCTAATTAATTAGACAAGTGATTAACTTAGTCAATTTATGCAATTCTAGGCTATCACAAACATACAATCATATCAAGAATATAAAGCAGCGGAAAATTAAATAACACAATGATATGATGACCCAAGAAACCACACAGTAAAAACCTGAGGAGGATTTGACCTAGCTATCCTCAAGGTAAACCTGAATCCACTATGAGAAAGAATCGAAGTTCATACAAAATGACTTACAAGCTCTCCGCGTGACTTCCTAATGCTACCCACCAGTAGAACTTACTGACACGACCATGTGCAAGCTCCGAATCCACGGATTCCTTCTTTCTTGGATTCTCCACCAAGTACAAGCACCCACGCTTGATATTCTTTAAGCTCCAATGGCAACAACTAAGTTGATCATCAAGGTGTTGAAGTAATCTCTACTTAGAAAACCCTAAGTTTATGTGAAAGAAAGCTCCTCAAGGATCTCATAAGAGATTCACACAAACCGCAAAGTATGAGCAACAATACACTCAAAACAACTCTAAAAAACGTGGCTAGGGTTTTTCCTTTTATACCTAGGGTAAAATTAGAAAACCCAAAACGTTTAAGGAGGTAGGGCTAAGTTGGAAAATTCTGCAGAAAAATATTTTGCCCGAGATTCGATCGATCAAGTCTAACTTTCGATCAATTGAGCCAGGCCAAAATGCACCAATGCATCTGCAGCCACTCGATTCCAACTTTACATGAATTACACAACTTTGAGCAAGCCTAAACAAGACTAAACATATTGTTTTGATCATGGTTTGTCAACATTACACATTAGAGTTCCAAATACATGAATCCTAAGTCTTTAGAACCTAACAAGTATTAATTATTAGTTATTTTAGAATATATTTTATTGTTTGTCAAGTTTTATGGAGCCCTTAAATAAATCTCCAAGTCTGTAAATGTTTTTCAATATTATTGATATTAATAAAAAGTTGACTTTTTTCTATTGTTTCTTTGGTGGATTCCAAAACCCTTTCTCACATATAGAACAAGTCAATTTTTCTGTAAGTCCCCCAAAAATTTGGAAGATGTAACATATTATCTAACTCGATTTCGCAATCTTGTAAGTCCACAATGTCACTTTTATTTGAGGTGATGGTTTTAAATATGCGACCCAATCTTATCTCCTCCATTTTCTTACTAACTAAACATAAAATAACCAAAAAAAAAAAATAACCCCCTCTTAATTAATTTAATTGTTTTTTTCGTGATTTTCTGCTCTTCGGTTCTTCTTTTTCTTTGTTGGGAAATTAGACCCCAGTTGATAAAATTAACAAGTTTTAAACCGAAGTTGCTAATTAGATTTATTATAAAATAAAATCTGTTAAAACAAACAAACATCAATATTATGTCAAAATCATACAGCGAAAAAAATAAATAAGACAATATATGATGACTAAGGAAAACCAAAGAAACAAACTAGTTTCACAGTAAAAATCTGGGGGAAACCTTCTTGAAAAGTATCCACTATAGTAAAAAGAAGTTTCAGATCTAGTATAAAACCTTTATCCCTAGACTCTACAATCCTCGTAGATGAACTCATAGCAGAAATTTTCTACTGCTTCAGAACCTCTGAACTCTTCAAATATATAAACGCCACCCTTTGATGTTGCACAGATCCCAATATGTGACTAACTCCTTTGCACGAATCTTAGTATGTGACTCACTCTCCAACTTGAGGAAGAAGAATGTTAGCTGCAAAGTTCTTCATTTCATCAACAATGAAGATCAAGAAGTACTTGGTTACAAAACTTTAAGGCGCAAAGACGCAATAGCTTCTTTTAGAGAGAATAAGACATCAATCACCTTTTGAATATGTTCTTCTTGTATTCTCTTATGTGACGGGCCTCTAAAATAAGCCTTATATAGGTTTAGGATTGTGAGAAAAAGAAACTCTACACAAATACATAAGCCAGGCCCAAAAATTAGATTTGAAAATTTTGATTTTCTGTAATCTTGATAGATACCTCAATAGATAGTATCTGTCGAGCCTCATTATAACCTCGATAGATAGCTAGGTGTCAAAGATGTGTCAAGAAGTTGTTGAGGGACATGAGCTTCTCAATCAATCCACCAGCTGTTGAGAAAGTGTCAAAATTGCGATAAGAAACACCTTAAGAGCTCGATAGATAGCCAGCTGTCGAGAAGTGTCGAGAAGCTGTCGAGCTATCTGTCTGCAGGTGTCGAGCTATCTGTCCAACTTTAATGAACAACTTTTCTTCACTTGATTCTTGTCTAATCTTCATGGCTTTAATACTAGACTTGAACAACATGTTTCTTGAAGTATTAAACACATCCTAAATCTACCAAAATACAAGTAAAGTGCATTTTGTCAAAGGATTAGTCAATACATAAAAAAATGACATACGTTCTTAACAAGTGAAACACATATGTCTAGCATTCTTTCTTAATTGAATTTAAACTAAATGATATTCGATTATTTGCAGTTTATGCTATAAGATAAGGGCGGAATTGTGGAAATTTTCCTGGAAGGTGTTTGACAAAATGCTTCACCATAACATTTCTGTGACATATTATTCTTTGTAAAAATCGGTTAATCCCATTTTAGCCTTATTTTTTTCCCATTATCTTTATTTTTTATTCAAACCTTCCCAAAAAGTTAAAAAAAAAAAAAAAAAAAAACTTACTTTACTGCTTCGTTATGCCAATTTTTCTCAATTAGCTTTCTATGTTAATAATGGCAATTCTAAATGTAGAGGAAAGACTTGATGATGTCATCCAAACTGTTGTGGCAGAAAAAATTAATATTTCGTTGAAGGGCAAAGTTTCCCACAACCAATTTAATTAAAGGAAAGAGCCTCCAACCCATTGTATGGCAACTCAAAAGTATCCATGTGTAACCAAAAAAAAAAAAAAATTTCAGCTTCCCATGTTTCCTCCCTTTCCTGCCTACAACCCACCAACCCCCACTTTCTTCTTTTCTTATTTCTCCTTCTTTCTTTTTTTTCTCTCTTTTCTAATTCACTGCTCCTCCGTAAGGTACCTTTTTTTTTTTTTTTTTTCCTTCTTCCTTCTTCACTTGCTCCTCTGTAAGGTTCTCTTTCTTTCCTTCTTTTTTTTTTTTTTCATACATGGATAACACTTTTTTTTTCTTTTTTCCTTTTTCTTTCTTCTTCTTTACTAGGTAACATTTTTTTTTCCCTTTGTTTGTTTGGATCTGCTGCTTTATTTTTTCTTTCTTTCATTTTTTTCGTCATCTCAAGCACACTGATTTATCAATAGATCTAGTTTTTTTT
>NW_027070587.1:43610-66627 GCF_002906115.3 Quercus suber | reverse complement strand
CACTGTTTTCTATAAATTTAAATGTATTATGAGCCCAAGTGTCTGTGGATTTGGTTGTATTAAGTAAAGTTCTTTCTTTTGCAATGGAGGACTCGAGACTTATTAATCTGATTTTTTTTGTTTCTTTTCCAATTTTGATTTCTGGTTTTTGTTTTTGTGCGGGTTATCAGAAATGGCTACAGCTCAATTAACCGCATCCTCAATATCAACAAGAACTTGCCATCATTTCCAGGGCTTAGCCTTCAATTGTGAAGTTGGTCCTTCAGTGGGGCATTGCAGAGTAGGGAGTGTCCTTTCTCAGAAGTCATTCGGGGTCTGGTTGTCAAAGCTGCAACTGTGGTTGCTCCCAAGGGTAGGTTTTCACTATATTCTGTTTTCTTTAGTGTTTTTTGCCAGTGCTGTAGCTTTGTGTTTGAGACTGATATTATTGGTGGAGCTTTTGTGGTTGGTTTCTTTGGTGATTAATCAAGTTTGTCGTTTGTAGTGTTTGGGGGTTTTTTTTGTTAGGATATGTTGTTTGTATGTGGTTTTGGTCTTTTGGGATAAGGATTCTCTTCAATTTGTGTGATGGACTTGGTTTAAAACATGAGATTGGAGGTTCAAGTTGATGCAACATGATGGGTTGAACTTTTGTCTGGAAAGCATCATTAGCTACTGTTATTTTATGTCTTAATCCAGTTTAGTTTCCAATAAATGACCCACTTCAACTTTACCAGAAAATATTCAGTGAATTCACAGAACTTGTTTATTTAAGACTGCCAATGAAACAATGAAAACTAGTTTGGGGCGTAAGGGATTGAAAGAAACTGCTTCTTTGTCATTGTTCTTTTGCTGTAAACTTTTGAACCATACCGAGCCTTTCTTCATGGTCTTTAGTCTATTCTGTTATGTGCATGATGGTCCCTCCCATAAGAATAGGTGGAGGATGAGATCAAGGGTTCAAAATCCAATGTGTGCATAATTTACAAAAAGAAAAAGGGGTCTGTCTCATATAAGTACTACAATACTTCTCTGTTTTAGAAAACTTGTATTTTTTCATCAAACTGCAAGATACAAGCACACAGATAAGTGAGGATTTACATTTATAGAAGACGTGATACAATTTTATGCTGTGTGTGGCTTATCTGACATGGAGTATTCTGTTCTGTAGGTACACTTCGATTAAGCCTTTGGGTGATAGAGTGTTGGTCAAGATCAAAACTGCAGAAGAAAAGACTGATGGTGGAATTTTACTTCCAACAACTGCTCAAACAAAGCCTCAAGGAGGTGAGGTGGTTGCTATAGAGAGGGGAAGACAGTTGGGAAGAGCAAAGTGGACATCAGTGTGAAGGTTACCTTTTGCTTGATACATTTTTTCTATCTCTCAATTCTCCATTGTTTGTTCTTTTCACTTATTGTTTTTTTCCTTGTACAGACTGGCACCCAGTTGTGTATTCCAAGTATGCTGGGACTGAGCTGGACTTCATGGTTCAAAGCATCTTATTTTGAAGGATGAGGATATAGTTTGGTATTCTTGAAACGGATGATGTCAAGGATCTCAAGCCCCTGAATGATAGAGTATTAATTAAGGTTTGTATCCTTTTAATGTTCATTACTCCTGTGTGTATTCATCAAGCGTATTTTGTGAGTACAGCCAAGCATAAATAAATCATCATGTTCATTTAAAAGGTGTTCTGATCCTGGCTTGTAGTTGTAAGCTGCCTTACATGTACTATTGAAAAAAAAATCCTGGAAATGGGTATATTAAGTTTTGGTTGTTGCACTCTTTGGTTCTGTTCTGATCCTGGGTTATAGTCAGTAAGTTGTCTTTGGCATACTCTGGAAGAAAAACCCTGGAAATAGGTATAATTTAGGCTTTGGTGGTTGCACCCACTTGTTCTCTCATATAAGTACGTAGCTGTGTGTGACATATCCTGTCTTTAATCTCAGCAAGGCATGATAGTTACTTTTTGTGGTTTTTTGCAATGTGGATCACTGAGAACCTGAAGTTAAATCTTTTTATTATACCTTGTACATTTGACTTCTGAGTGCAGGTTGCTGAGGCTGAGCAAAAGACAGCTGGAGGTTTGTTGCTGACAGAGGCAGCAAAGGAGAAGCCTTCTATTGGACGGTGAGAACTCGAGCATCATCAGCTTCTTCGTTATCCCAAGCACTAACTGAATACTTGTATTAGGATGAGCTTTTGGTGTTGTTAGCCTATGAGATTAATACTTGATGTGTATTCTGCATTGGGTGTGACAGGTGATTGCGGTTGGACCAGGTCCTCTGGATGAAGAAGGCAACAGGAAACCATTATCCCTCACCCAAGGGAGCACGGTCATGTTCTCCAAGTATGCTGGGAATGACTTCAAGGGCAAAGACGGTTTTGATTATATTGCTTTGAGGGCTTCAGATGTTATGGCCGTTCTTTCTTAGTTGTTTGGTTTTATATGCTTAATTTGTATTTTGAGAAATTTTTGGCAAAAAGTGCCTCTAGACATATGGATTTTGGAATATATTAGCACTTTGGAGTGTTGATTTGCAGCTGTGTACGAAAATGCACTCCCTCTGAGGTTTCGAGTCTTTAAACTCTAATTCCTGTCTCTTTGCCAATATGGTTTGAAAGGAGTCGCTAACTAAAGCAGCTCCATGCTTTTTGTCTAACTCAGCAATTTTTTTGCATCCATATCTGAATGCTAGTACACGTCACTAAACTACACGAAGTCTCACTAGGAGACCAATACGGTATTAGTATGAACCGTAATTATATCGTGAATTTTTGATATAAAGCTTAAACTGCCCAAAGTGATCATCATTATGGGAAAGAGCAAACAGTACTAGTTACAAAAACTTACGGATAACACCAAAGAGGTGCGTATTATATCTGGTCGGAGGTCTTACATGATACTACTACACATCTATTGATTATCAACAAAAACCTACACATTCTATTGCATATTTGTCTCTAATCATATCATATACAAACTTCCATGAAAGTAATTTAAGTGAATCTCAAATTAGTTACAAAATGATTAACACGAAAATCAAGCACCAAATGAAAATTTTAAAATATAATGACAAATGAAAACAACTTTAGAATTTAAGGGCCAAAATGAAATTAGTCTAAAAATATGCAATATGTATCTTCAATTTGTTAATTTGATTTATTTCAAATTTTGAGATTAAGTTTAAACTTGTTAGTTTAATTCATTTTAGATTTTGAGACTAAGATTAAATTTTTTTAGTTTAATTTATTTTAGTACTTAGTTTTGATGAAATTGAAATATTAAATGTCATTGTGTAAATTTTTAATCATTTTATTGAACAATGAGCTTAAATAGTTGAATAAAAACTTATTTTCTAATTAAACCAAACAAAATAGTCCCAACTCAATGATCTAACCTAACTTGAATATTTACAATTTTACAGGTGATTGAGTTTAATTTAAGAGCTACCATAATTAGGGATGGTAATTAGACCCATCATACCAACGCCACCCGTCAGGGTTTTTCTCCACCTCGCAAAAGAAATGGGGTGAGAATGGGGCGAGATTTTTTCCCACAACCCTTGGGTGAGGTGGGGATGAGTTTAGGCTTTCAACCCCACCCCATCCCACCCCGCTCTATTAGTGTTAAAGACTTAATTTGTATTATTTAGTATTTTTTGAGAAAAATATTACTTAGTATTTGAATGCGTAAATATTAAAACATTTGTTTTATTGTAATATTGTCTTGTAAACATTTTGGATAATGTTATTCAATCCTTACTAAAAATTAGTTTGATTTGATGTAATATATTTAATTGTAATGTCAAGTATATTTATATTAATGAAATAGGTTTTATGAAGAAAATAAATTGTAATAAGGGTGGAGCAAAGTGACAAATTAACACTAAAAGTTGAGTTTTGTGGGATGGGCCCATGAAGCCCCAAGAGCAAGAGATGGGGATGAGATTAGACAAAATAATGCGGGGTAAGAGTGGAAACTCTATCATTCAGCACCGTCCCATCCTGCCCCGTCCTATTGCCATTCTATTTCATAAATTGGGTTGGATTGAATATTTCAATCCTACAAAGACTGGGTTTATTTTTTTTTTATTTTTTTTTAAAACCCAATCTATACACACCCTTACGGCCTTACCTCCCATCATCAACAAGGTCAATTCATAACTAATTTGTAATATTGAACCCAAATCATTCACAATTTCTTCATATTAAATTGCATGACATCGATGTCAACTGCATTCACTTGACCAATATAGGAGAAAACACGCTGTTAGATTTTATTTTAATTTTCTAAGAACTAGAAGGATTTTTTTTTTTTTTTTTTTTTTTTAATGTGAGAAGGATTGTGTGTGTCTATATATATGCTTATTTTTTTAAATTATTTTTTCCTTTGGTCAAAAATATAATTTGAACCCCGATACTATAGGAAGTGTATGACATTCATCAAAAAATTTGCAAGATTGTTCTTCATCCTGGCAACAAATCAACAAGTGTATTATGGTGCTAGGCAAAACTTAATGACAAATATAAAGAAGAATCACTTAAAAATCTCTCTAAGAAAGTCCAAGTTATTTAACCCTTAATTAAGGAATGACCATATATAAATCCCTCTATATATATACACGTACATTCATGATTCACCCTAGGAGCTCTCTCTAACCCGGTCTCTATTCTCTAACCTTTTCTTCTTCTTTTTTCTGCGCGTTAAGAGAGTCAGCACGGCAACCATGGACATGGTTATTCCGAAGAAGACAAAGAAAACCCAAGGCAGGCAAAAGATAGAGGTGAAGCAACTAGATGGCACAAAAAGACAGGTTACTTTCTCAAAGCGGCGTGCAGGGCTGTTCAAGAAAGCAAGCGAGCTTTGTGTGTTGTGTGGTGCTGAAGTTGCTGTAATGGTTATAACTGAGAAAGACAAAGACAAAGACAAAGAGAATGAGAAAGGGAAAGGGAAAGGTAAGACGTACTGTTTTGGCCACCCAGATGTTGACACTGTCGTCAACCGCTATCTCTCAGAAAATAAAAACAACTATGAAGATAATAGCGGGTTTGGAGATTCGTTACCAGTGGATGTGAACGAGTTCAACAGGCAATATGCTGAGGCTGAGAAAGTGTTGGAGAAGGAGAAGCGGCACTTGGCGAGATCGAGCAGAAGGCGAAGGAAAGAGGAGGAGGTTATGGTGGGATGAAGCATTGGATGAGAACATGGGGTTAGAGAGATGCATCAGTATAAGTGGGCTTTGCAAGAGGTGAGAAGAAAGTGGCGGACAGAGTGAATGAGATGAGGATGAATAAGAGTAGTATGAAATACAAAACAAAAGAGAATTAAAGAATGGATGCCACACAAAAAAAAAAAAAAAAAAAAATCCAGAAAGCAAAAAATCGGGTTAATAATTCAGAATCCGCTAAACAAAAACCCAAACAACAAAAATTGAATCCATTAGAGAGAGAAAAACAAGAGCTGTACTTGACCCAGACCCAACCAAACAAATTTCATAACTTGGGGTTTAGAATGCTTTTATATTTAATTTACAGAAACAAAAACTGCCAAAGCATACAATTCAAAAGAAAAAGAGACTTGAAGAGTTGAAAAGTTATTACCTTGTTACTGTTAGTATTGAAAGAAGAAATGAGAGAATTTATTAACATGTGGGTTTTGGGGTTTTAGCATGCAATGTATGCCACAAACAAAAAAACAAAAACCCAGAAAGCAAAACTCGAAAATCAAATTAATAAGCCAGAGTCCTCCAGAAAAAAAAACCCAAAAAACAAAAATTGAATCCATTACAGAGAGAAAGACAAGAACTTTACTTGAACCAACCAAACCAATTTCATAACATGGGCTTTAGAATGCTTCTAAGTTTAACTTACAGAAACAAAAAAACTAAGATTCAAAAGAGAGAAAAATTGAAGAATTAGATGTTGTTACCTTGCTAGTACAGAAAGAGGAAATGAGAGACTTTTTTAGCAGGTGGGTTTTGGGGTTTTAGCATACTATATATTGTTTATATAAAAATAAATTAGAATCTGAATCATATGTATGTGACAAATCCTATCATAATTCAAACATGGAAATTGGAATAGCAAAGAACTCCCACTATACATTACACAACATTTTTGTATTCCAAGACAGAAAAGAATGAACAAACAATTGAAGAAAAACATGAAATGGAAAAAAAGTAAAAAACACATACCAGAGGTAGTGTGAGAATGAACCAAGGAAGTGAGTGAAACTGTGAGTTGGTGCTAGGGTTTAGTGAGGGGGGTTTTGGTTCCGGATAAGAAACACCTCAACTTGTGTTGTGTCAAATAAGGGTTTTTTTTCACTGTGTTCCTCAATCTCAATCTAGACAAGTGATATATTATTAAAATGGATCTTGACGCTTCGGTTCAATCTGGGCCGTTTGATGCAAGTACTGTATTTCTCGTTGTCCTACTTTGGAACAGTCTAGAACCTTTTTTCTCTTTTGTGATTTCTTTCACCCACGGTTGTTAGTTGTTACAGTCAGCCAATCAATTATGGACAGCTGTTCATTTTTGGGTATGTTGTGGCGTGGGCTTCTAACTGATTGGATCTCAGTCCAATAGACTAAAGTCCTCTCACAGTCACATGAATTAACTGATTGGATCTCAGTCCAATAGACTAAAGTACTCTCACGGTCACATGAATTTTAGTGTTTGTTATAGTAATTTGGTTTGTATTTTTTTTGTATTTTTTAAAAATACGTGTGAGTAAAAAAATGTGTGAAAATATATTTAATATTGTTTAAAAACTAAACACCGTTATTTAAGTTGTAGTACCAAACTGAAGACTGTTGTGGGTCATAATATCAGTCATTCAATCTTTGTTCTTCGTACAGATATAGATCGGGTGGTAGTAGTATTTGAAGGAAAAAAATAATAGATTTTATATATTTATATTAGGTAATTTGTGGGGGATAGGGGGAATTGAGAATTTGAGATGGCAGGCAGGGTTCAAATTGGAGAGAGTTCTGCCTCACAAACAGAGTTGGTATCATAATTAGACGATAGTAACAAGAAAGTTTATAAACATAATAATTTTGATAAAAATTTCACACAAGTTTAAATAAAAACTTGTAAAAACTTGTCAACTCAATTGTACACACTATCACATAATTGAAAATTTGTGTTTTTGAAACCTGATATCACAATTTTAACTAAAATCATGTTCTAAAAATACAATTTTAGAAGAAGGTACACGAAGTGTGTAATATATTTTCCTCTTTTTTTATTTTATTTAATTCCTTAATTCTCTCACATTATGTTGACAAAAATTGTTAACATATTTTAACAAAAATCGTTAAATTATGTTTAACAAACATTTGTCAAATTATGTTTAATAAGAATTGTGGGGATAAGAACTCAAATTTGTATATCGGGCCTTGGACCTTGTCCGAGGACATGAATATGTCCGAGGAGGAGTAAATGATTGGGAGAGGCCCCAAAGTTGAGAATCATGTAAGTAAAAAATGGAGGGATATTGTCCGAGGAGTATCTCTTTTTCGGATACGATGAATATCAATCAAACTTATGTTTAGGTAATTTAGGTGACCTTATAGGAAGTTCTAACGATAATGATGAAACTCAGGCACATACAAAGATGATAGAAGCTCAGAAATATCTAAAGAAAAAGCTACTACCACCGCATTAAATGCATTGCAGTAGCTTTTCTGGCCTCATTTATATGGAGAGGACCCCTGAACAAAGCAATCTCAGCTACCACTATTCACAGAGAGCCACAGAAGATGTCTGATGGGACATGCACTCAAGTGAAGGCTTAGATGATTGACAAGTGTACGTCCAGGATGGTCTAGAAGGAACTATATAATGTAAAAGACCTCGCATGAAAGGGGGATTGGAAAAAATCAGAAAAGTACAACTGTTGTATTTGAACCTGTATTAGCATTCAGTTCTAGGGTTTTATCTTCGTAATACACCTCCTCGGACAACCAATTTATCAATTTTTACGCATGTTTCATGCTTGTTAATTTTTGAGATCCTTACTAGCCGTTGTTTAATCCACCAACAGCCCAGCTCTTTCACCCACTCTCTACAAATTTATTGTATTGGACTCATTGGGCCTATATCCAATATCCTTAGGGTGCAGGCTACAAATTGTGACCCTACAAGAATTGTTTAAATTATATTTGTCAAATTATGTTTAACCAAAAAGCTGTTATATAATAAAATTCATTAAGCATAATTTCACCCATAAGCCTTATGGTGTATGAGTTTTATTGATGTGAGTAATGTCCATTCAAGATAATGTATCTCTTAATTATAATTTCTTATTTCGAGGGAGACTTTTTGATTTCAACCACATTACCTTTCTAGATAAGTTTATTTATTTATTGTGTTTTAGGCTATATGTGTTTTTATTTATTTGTAACTGCATCTAATAATTTATTTAGGTTGCCTACGTATCCTTGATGAGGATCAAGCCAATTTGTAGTTCTTAAATTTGTGATTTTAGATTTAAAATCCCCCAAATATGATTTTGTCCAATTTAAATGAGGGACATTTAAGTTTAACACTCGGTGTTTAATTAAGCATTGACTTAATTTTGTTTTTTGGGTGAGATAATTGATTTTAATGTCAAGGGTAAGTCAATGACTATGTTTTTATGGAAATTGAACCAAGGATTCTTTTTTTGAGAAGTTGAATGTCCAAGCAAATTTCCCTTTCTTTCATTTGCTTCTTTTTAGGAATTTTAATAAACAATGATATTTTGATTGAGGTTTCCAAATTTAATTAAGGGAAAGAAAATTCCTTTTAAGCAATTATATTTTTATGAACATGTTTTTTTGGAATTGTGAATTGGAAAATTCCCTCAAAACAATTTTATGGTCATATTAGTATGGGGTTTAAAAATTCCAATTTTGGTTAAGGAATTAGGAATCCCAAAGAATTCGTCATATTGGCATTTGAAGAGATTAGAAACCTAACTCTATTTAAAATAATTTTGGGAGCCAAGGAGTCAAAGACTCCATTGAAGCATATTATTTTAAATTGATGGAGTTAATAATTCCAATTTGTTTAAGATTTGGTAGAGTCAAGGACTCCATTAAGATTTGGGATAGAGTCAAGGACTCCATTAATTTTGTGGTAGAGCCAAAGACTCCAAAGCATGAGAGAATTTTTATTGGTACTTCTCAAATAGGATCTACGAGTCAGGGAATCGTACTTAAAGTTTCATATATTGAGTTAGGAACTTCTCATGAAACCAGATCCTATTTGTTTTACCAAACAAAAACTCAGTTTTGAGGAAGAGGGAGAGAGAGAGATTTAGAGAAGAAAGGGATTAATAAAATTCCAACCTAATGCTGATGCTGCGCGTTCCTCCACTGCTTGTTACTCTCTATCTATGTCTATGTCTCTCTTCTTCTTTTTTTCTCTCTATGTTTTTGCTGTGTGTTTTTCTTTTGTGCGTGCTTGCTTTTTCTCTTTGCTTGCTGAAGCTTTTTTCTGTTTTGATCACTTCAATTTATAGGGAATTTGAAGAGCTTACTCAACTGACCAAATAAAGGGATAGAAACTGCAAAGAATGTGCACTGCATTTGCTTCTTCCACGGGTAATTGGTGTGGGTTGTAGCTGATTTTCAGCAATATGACTCTTTTCATTTGGAGTTATTTAAGGGAGTGGGGTGTGTGGCAAGAGTTTATTTCACTCAGCCACACATCCCATCATTTAACATCTTATCCTTTGTTTTTTTTTTTTTTTTTTTAAAAAAAAAAAAAAATTAATGGGTAGTGACAATTTTTTTACAGGAGCTTGGCTGCCATATATTTGGCAAGATAAACCCCCTCTTATATTTTTGAGTACACTATTTATATTTATTTTTGGTCTCATAAATTTGTCCAAAACTTATATTCTTTCATAAATCCTGATTGAACATTATTTTGAGCCAATTTTTGTAATAGATTTTCAATTTTTTTAAGAAATAATACTTAAAAAAGAAAAAGAAAAAGAAATAAGCATACATACACATGGGAGACATGGAATGAAGTTCTAATACAAAGACATACGACAAATTCCACTCAAAAATCTTGGTAAAATAATACTATTTATATATATATATATATAAACCCATAATTTATTTCTCAATATAGACCTATCTTTCTACCTAATGTGCTTTTCAGGGTCTTCTCGAAGGCACTGGCAAATAGATTAAAATCTGTTTTACCAAGACTAATTTTCAAGCATTAATCTGCCTTCATGATGGATCGACTCATCTCGAACAACATCATGGTGGCCTTTGAGACTTTGCAATACATGTGAAAATCACAACTTTGGAAAAATAGGGTAAATGGCTCTAAAACTAGACATGAGTAAAGCATACGACAAAGTGGAATGGGCATTCATGGAAAAACTGTTGGGAAAGATGGCTTCAATGATAGGTGGATCCAACTCATAATGGGATGTATTACCTTGGCAACATACTTAGTCTTAATTAATGGAGAACCTTAAGGGCATATTACTTTAACTAGGGGACTTAGATAGGGTGACCCACTATCTCCCTATCTTTTTCTTCTATGTACGGAGAGCCTACATGGACTGATAAAAGGGGCTACAGCTGAGGGGGGTATTACGGGTGTCTCTATTTGCCGTAATGGACCTAAACTAACCTGCTTGTTATTTGCAGATGACAGTCTTATCTTTTGTAGAACAAAGGTGAGTGAATGCCAAAAAATTGTTGGAAATACTCTTGACTTATGAGAGCATTGGGGCAAAGAGTAAACAGAGACCAAAAAAAAACAAAAACAAAAAAAACAAAATTCAGCCAATCTACCCCACAAGACATGCAAATATTGATCAAAGATGGTATTTGAGTCCCATTGTATAGCACTATGAAAAATATCTCGATTTGCCATCCTTTATGGGCCATAAGATGAAGGAGTGTTTTGACAACATTAAGCAGTGGGTATGGAAAAAATTGCAAGGCTGGGAGGGTAAGCTTTTATCTCAAGCAGGTCGAGAAATTCTAATTAAGGCAGTGGCTCAAGCCTTACCTACATATTCAATGTCCTGTTTTAAACTCCAGTTGGGTTTATGTCAATGTATTGAATCTCTTATCAAGATATTTTTCTGGGGTTAGAAGAGTGATTGCTGAAAGATACATTGGATTAAATGGCAAGAGCCGTGTAAACCAAAAACCTAAGAAGGAATGGGTTTTAAGGATTTAGCAATATTTAATGATGCACTCCTAGCAAAACAAACTTGGCATCTCCTACATGACACAGACTCTTTGTTTTATCTGGTTTTTAAGATAAAGTTTTTCCCTATTTGCTCAATTATGGAAGCCACAATTCCATCTTCTCCTTCGTATGTGTGGAAGAGTATAATCAAGGGTAGAGAAGTGATTCAGAGAGGGGTGGCCTGAAGGATAGGGGATGGAAAAACCACATGGGTTTGGGGTGAAAATTGGCTCCCAATTAGACATCAACCTCAAGTTATTTCCCCATGCTTGCAAGCTGAGCATGACACCAAAGTTGCTCTGTTTATTGATCAGGAAAACAGATTATGGAAAGACGATTTGTTGGACATACTTCTTTGATTTTGAAGTAGACATTATTCGAAAAATTTCCCGATGTAGATTTGAGTGAGCTGATGTTTTGACGTGGCCCCATATCCTAAATGGTGAGTACACAATTAAGTCCTGCTATAGCTTTCTACAGGTAGATTTTTAACATCAACATCCAGGCCCATCAGATTCAGGTACTATTAAGCCTTTATTAAATACTGATAATTTGAAATGATGTCCAATTTCGTAGACCTCCAGGAATGTGTCTTTGTCGAAAATAGAGACCCTGACCTCTTTTTTATGGTTATGTGGTTTTTGTGGAATCAGAGGAATAATCTAAGGCTTGGTAAGGGGTCGATCACTCTAGAACAACTATTATAGCAAGCAAAAGACAAGCTGTAGTAATTTAAAAGAGTGAACACCATGGTTGTGGCTGCATCGGCAAGCCCGACCATGACTTGGCAGCCACCACCTAGTTCCTTTTATAAGATTAACTTTGATGGGGCTTTCTTCACTAAGGAACAACGGTTGGCATAGGGGTAGTTATACGCAATGAGCACGGACTCATCATGGCTTTGTCATCTCAACAAATTCCCCTCCCCGGTACAGTGGTCGAGGTGGAAGCATTGGCAGCAAGGAAAGCTTTGGAACTTGCCCTCGATTGTGGCCTTGACAGAGTGATACTTGAAGGGGATTGCAAAATTCTTGAAGGGAGTTTTACCTGTCCTTTACCTTGGGGTAACGGGCTGATGATGTCGATTCCCCATTGTGCGAATGGCCACGGGAAGGCTATCATCGTCAGTTTCTTAGCTGGAAGGTGCTGGACATTCCCGAACCTTTGGCACTTGTCACACTTCTTAACGAGCTCTATTGCATCCATTTGCATGGTAGGCCAGAAGTAACTTACTCTGACGACCTTACTTACCAGGGATCTAGGGCCTGTATGGTTTCCACAGACTCTTTCATGGATCTCTTCGAGGATATACTTGGCTTCCCCTTCGTCCACGCATTTTAGGTAAGGCATGGAAAAGCCCCTTTTGTAAAGTGTGTCATTCAGGATCGTGAATCTGGCAGCCTTCTTCCTGACCTTCCTGGCTTCCTCGGCGTTTTGTGTGAGGTGCCCATCCTGGAGAAAGGATATGACTGGTGACATTTAGTTACTTGTGTTCTGGATTACAAATATGGAGATTTCTTCGATGCAGGGGCGTTTTTGAACTTCCAACTCTAGGCTCAGGCTGATTAATGCTTCCTTTGATGATGCTAGTTTCGCAACTTCATCTGCTACCATGTTCTGGTTTCTGGGGTTCTGCATGAATTCTATTCTGTCAAATTCTTGGGTCAGATGCTTCGTCAACTTGAGGTATTTCTGCATTCTTTCCTCCATTGCTTCATATTCCTCTCTAATCTGCCTTATTACCAGCTTAGACTCCTAGTGCTTTCTCGAGTCTTAGTCTCGTCAGTACTCCTTCGTACTTGGCCTCATTGTTGGTAGTTGGGAATTGCAGTTGAACTTCATATCTGAGCACTTTTCTGTTAGGGGTGGTTATGATGACCCCTACTCCCCCCCTTTATTTGGGCTGATGAACCATCAGTCTATATTGTCCACCATTCTGTCTCATTGGTGAGGCTTTTTTCGTCTGGGAAGGTGAACTTAGCGATGAAGTCCGCCAAAGCTTGTGCCTTAATGGCTATCCTGGGGTGGTATTCAATGTCGAATTGGCTGAGTTCGATCGCCCACTAGACCATTCTCCTTACTGCTTCAGGCTTGTTCATGGACTTCTTGATGGGTTGGTCCGTCATCACTAGGATAGGGTTCGCCTGAAAATATGGTCGCAATTAGCGTGAGGCTATTATTAATGCGAATGCAATCTTTTCAATCCTTGGGTACTTAGCTTTAGTACCTTGGAAAGCTTAACTGACGTAGTAAACTAGGAGCTGCTTCTTGTCCTTTTCTCGAATCAGGGCTGCACTCACAACCGTGGTTGATATTGCCAAATACAAATATAAGTTTTCCCCTTCCTTGGATGGACTTAAGAGGGGTTGATTACTTAGGTAACGTTTGAGTTCCTGAAACGCTGCTTCACATTCGTTAGTCCAAGCGAAAGCTTGCTTCAATGTCTTAAAGAAGGGCAAACATTTGTCCGTCGCTCTAGAGACGAACCTGTTGAGAGCGACAATCCTTCCCGTGAGTTTTTGGACTTCCTTAACGGTCTTGGGCGATGTCATGTTGAGTATGGCCTGCACCTTCTTTGGGTTTGCTTCTATCCTTCTTTGGGACACCATGAATCCTATGAATTTCCCCGAGGCTACGCCAAAAGCACACTTGCTAGGATTCAACTTCATTTGGTATTGTCTGAGGGTGGTAAACGTCTCCTCCAGGTCGTCTAGATGGGCAAGTTTTTCTTTACTCTTGACGAGTATGTCATCCATGTATACCTCCATATTCCTACCAATCTGCTTGCTGAACATTTTGTTTACTAACCTTTGGTAAGTTGCTGCTGCATTCTTTAGTCCAATGGGTATTACCTTATAGCAATAGAGCCCTTGACTTGTGATGAAAGCAGTTTTCTCCTGATCTTCTTCAGTCATTTTTATCTGGTTGTACCTTGAGAAAGCGTCCATGAATGTCAGTAACTTATGCTGGGCTGTAGAATCCACTAGCTGGTCTATTCTTGGTAGAGGGAAACTATCTTTCGGGAAAACTTTGTTCAAGTTCATGAAGTCTATGTACATTCTCCATTTCCCATTCGCTTTCTTCACTAGGACGACGTTTGTGAGTTAATTAGGATAGTAGACCTCTCGGATAAAGCCTGTTGACTACAGTTTGTTAACCTCGTCTATAATTGCATGGTTCTGTTCTTGGGCGAAGACTCTTCGTCTCTACTAGACGGGCTTTCTCTTTAGGTCCACGTTTAGCTTATGCTGAATGATTTCTAGTGATATGCCTGGCATGTCCTCGTGACTCCATGCGAAGACGTCCAGGTTTTCCTTAAGGAACTAGACGAGCCTTGTTCTCATCTCGGGACTTAGTGTTGTCCCTATTCTTGTCGTCTTGGTTACCTCTCCTTCGACCAATTCCACTGTCTCCAGGGCTTCCACTTTATCTTCCTCCTTCTCCTCGATCATCCATGTATGGTTCTCCTTTGCAGCCAAGACGGCTTGGTAGCACTCTCTGGCTAGGATTTGATCTCTTTTACCTCACCAACGTCGTTCTTCATTGGGAACTTTACCTTTAGGCAGTAGGTGGACATGGCTGACTTCCATCGGTTGAGTGTGGGCTTTCCAATAATCACATTGTAAGATGAGGGGCAGTCTACCACCAAGAAGTCTAACTGTCGGGTCAACTGCCTCGGGTATGTCCCTACTGTTACTGTCAACGTCACTATGCTCTTGAGATATACTCTGTCCCCATTGAAATTGATGAGGGGGGAGTCAAACTGATGCAGTCTTCTTGGATTTAGCTTTAACTGCTGAAAAGCGGGAAGGTAGATGATATCTACAGAGCTACCATTGTCCACGAGGATCCTCTTGGTATTGATTTCTTCTATCGTGAGCATTATGACTAAGGGATCGTTATGTGGCTACTTCACTCCCCTAGCATCTTCCTCGTTGAAAGACATGTCCTGGTTCGTCCGTCTCTGCTTAAATGGAGGTATCATGTGGACGCTGTTAACTTGCCTCTGACATGCTTTCCTGAGGGATCTGAATGACCCGCTTGTGGATGGCCCTCCTGCGATCATCTGTATCTCCCTGATCACATTCTGCGAAGGCTGGAATGTGTGTCCTCATCTCTAGGCGAGGACTCGCACTGGTTTTTGTTACCGTCTCTGAACTTGCTAGACTCCCCCTTCTTCATATATTTCTGCAGTTTTCCTTTCCGTATGAACTCCTCTATCTGCTTTTTTAGGTCCCGGCAATCTTTTGTGTAGTGGCCATGATCCTTGTGAAACCGACAATACTTCTTCTTGTCACGGACGTTAGGGGATGAATGTAATGGCCATAGCCATTTGAGGTAGTGCTCATCCTTAATTTATGTCAAAATTTTATCAATAGGCATAATTGAAGGAGTGAATTTTACCGTTCTGGGAGTTCTCTTGTCTTTTCTTTTACCCCCATCATTAGTTCGATGATCTGGACGCTCCATTTTTTGTCCCTTATGATCGTCATCTTTCCTTCCCTTCTCTCCTGGCTTTTCTACATCCTTTATGGCGGCTAACGCAACCTCTGCGTTCATGTACTTCTATGCCTTTATGAGCATCTCCGCTATCGTCTTAGGAGGATTCTTTGTGAGTGAAACCACGAACTCTCTAGACTTTAGCCCCGCCTTAAAGGTCATTAACTTCACTTTGTCATCAGCTTCGTCTACCTCCAGGGTCTCTCCAGTGAAGCATTTCACATATGATCTTAGGGTTTCTTTCTCCCTTTGTCTAATGGTAAGCAAGTGGTCTGATGGCCTCTTAGGGTGTTGTCCTCCAACGAAGTGGCGCAAAAAGGCGTTGCTCAACTGCTCGAAGTTGTTGATGGACGACGTTGGCAATTTTGTGAACCATTCCCTTGCAGCTCCTTTGAGAGTGGTGGGGAAGGACCAACATAGTATTTCGTCAGGGGGCTGTTGAAAGCCTAGCGTCATCTTGAAGGTGTTGAGGTGGTCCTAGGGGTCCTTAAGTCTGTCAAACGACTCAAGTTGAGGCGGTCAGAATTTCGATGGCACTGGGCATTTAGGACCGCCGTAGTGAAAGGCGAATTTGTTGCCCTGACCATTCTATCCAGGCTCCGGTTCGTTTTCTCCTTAATGGTGTTCCTTAGTTCATCCATCTCCCTCCTCATCTCTCGAAGAAGATCTGAGTTCTGTTCATCTGGAGTAGTAGGTCCTCAATGGTCACTTCTTCTATGGCTATCCCCCTCATTCTCTTGGTTAACTCTGGACTGATTCTCCTCCTGTTGAAGTCATAGCCTCATTTCCTGATTCTGTCCAGTGAGTTCTTCGACGGTGGCCGAAAAAGCCTGGACTTGCCAAGCTAAGGCTGTTGAATCCTGGTTGGAATCCATCTGAGTGTAGAAGTTGACTAGAAACTACACTTTCGAACTTAAATACGAAAAAATGTCGTCCCCACAGATGGCGCCAAACTGATGAAGTGCAAGCTCGTCAGTCGTTGTAAATGTGTCTAGATGGATCCAAGTGTCTGTCCGTATTGCCGTGAAAATGGTAAGACAGCTTCCTTAAGGTGGTCACTGGTGTGGTGCCTGCCACAACCTCCGATGCCAAAGTCAGTATAAGAACGCTTATAGGAAATAGCTGAGTACCAAAAGATAACCAGTAATGCTTTGTTGTGTCTATCTACCTTTTGTTGGTGTTGTGAGGTCTCTATATATGTTTCCTCAGCTCCTATCCGTTGTGGTTGTTATTGTGACTTTTAATGCCTCTATTGGTAATGCCTCATGCTTAATAATGTGGGCTTTGATAGGCTTCCAATGGTCTGTATAGCTAGTTTTGTAACTGCTTGGGTTGTCATTGACTGCATTGAATAGCTTCGTACCTTCGTTAGTGATGTGAATATATTGATGCAGATATTTGGTTGCCTTGTCTGTGAGAGAGATCGTCGGTCCCGTCATGAACTATTTGCGTTGAGAGAGAGAGAGAGAGAGAGAGAGAGAGAGAGAGATGTGAACAAGACAATCATCAGATCAATAAAAGAGATTAGAGAGAGCTATAACTGGTGGTGTAGATTTTGCAGAAGACTAGAAGAAACTTGAAAAGTTAAAAAAAAAAAAAAATGAAAGTAGAAAAGGAATAAATAACGTGTGAGAAAGAGATAAGATTTTATTAAAAACCGTGTGAAAGAGATTAAGAAGGACATGAGAATTTTTAATCCAAGCTAGTAATGTGTGGATATGGATACTAACGAAATGAAAAATTAAATGAAAAATGGTGGGGAGAAACAACCGGGAAGAGTAAAATAGATTATGATGGGCTTGGGCTTTTTTTTTTCCTCAAGAAGTCTTGGGCTAATATATTAGTATGTATAGCATCCTTACAAAAAAAAAAAGTTTGTATAGTATGGATTATAATAAAATCAAAATGATAATAATTAATTCAATAATTACTAAAAGAAAAAGAATAGTTTTATAAAAGTTTATTTTCTAGAGAAATATATGATGTGGGAGGACGAGAATTTGAGAATAGTGGCAAGTGAGAGAGGTCCAATGTTAGAAGAACAGACCTTGAAAGGCACTGATAGCAAGCTCTTGGGAAAGATATAAACAACTCATCACAAGCACTGAGAGATTACAATGCTCGAGGACCTCGAGGATACTAGTGCGTCCTCGAAAGGGTCGAGAACTAGTTTTGAAGACCATAGGGCATAAACCAATGAAGAGGAGGAAGATTTATCGTTAAGCAAGTAAGGGAAGAAAGCATATAAAGCATCCATCACCTCCGCATTCAATACTCTGAACCCACTTAACTAGCCGTATTAATGAGGAAATGATCCCTGAACAGTGTCATTACAGCTCATAGCCTGGTTTAGAGACCTTCTAGTGAAGTCTTGATGGGACAAGTATTAAGGAAAATGAACCCTAGCCCTTCAAGTGGAAGGCTAAGATACAACTTGGGAGACTATATAAGGCAAAGAGGCCTCTATGAAAAGGGGATGAAAAATATCTGAGAGCAAAGAGACATAGAAAATTGTGATTGTAATTCAAGAATAAGTGTAGTTGGTACCTCGGACCAAACTCGAGAAAAATAATATAAGCCATCCGAGGCTATCTTTAACCAATTCTAATGTCACATAATTATACTTAACGTTAATACTTTCAATTCTAGTTAGTTCAGTTCATCTAAACAGGGGTATAAAAGGTTGGTTAGCATCCCATCTTTACAAATTATTTGTGTGAGGAAAAAAGCAAGTTTGACTTATTTTTGCCCGCCACATATGTTATATAATTATATATTATTTAAATAATCTATTTCATATGTCAATGAAAATAACTATTGTTACATTTAATTTAAATAATTTATATTTATTTATTTATTAAAATAGTGATAACCCTAAAACAGTACACTGGTAGTAATCAATACCGAAACATATTGTTTCCTTAGCCATGCATTCGGTACGAAATTGACTCGCTTAGTTTAAATACATGAATCTATATAAAACTTAGTTCAAAATGAGAGATGAAATTATATTTGGCATAAATTGAAGCCCTTTTAAATAATAAATAACTTGGCATGAAATTAGTGGCAATTTAAATCAACAACTATAACATAAATTTTAGTAAGCATTAAATTATGTTTATTATAATTTATTTGTTGAAAAACTTATAATTCCTGAAATTTGTGAGAATTTAAATAATAATACTTATGTATAAACATAAGAAACATACATTGTTTGAACCTAGTATGTTTTGAAAAATCATACTGATTACAAAAATTATATATATCTATATCAAGAATGAACATAATAATCTTTATGTAAATGTATATTATAATCATTTAGGTGTAAATCTGTAAGTTGATTATTTTTTCAATTAGGTATTGTGCACTCTTATTTATGTGCACACTGGAAACTAGAAAACCTTAATACAATGAGTTGCCCATATGGGTGCTTATTTGGGCCCCCTATGAGCCCAAATGTCAACATTTTGAATATTGGTATTGTATTTTTATTGGAATATTATTAAATCATATTAATAGATGCCACCAAAAAAAAAAAAAAAAAAAACAATGTAGAAAGCAAAAATCGAAAATCAGATTAATAAGACAGAGTCCTCCAAAAAAAAAAAAAAATAAATAAATAACAACAACAACAACAACAATGTAGACAACAAAATTCGAAAATCAAATTAATAAGCCAGAGTCCTCCCAAAAAAAAAAAAAAAAGAATTCATTAAAGAGAGAGAAAGACAAGAACTTTACTTGAACTAACCAAACCATTTTCATAACTTGGGTTTTAGAATGCTTCTAAGTTTAATTTGTAAGATAAATATATAGTTGCTGAATAGTTAAAACAAACATACCTCCAACGATAGTTGTTTAAGTGATTGGAGAAAAAGAAGACTCACTATGATAGTGTATATAAAATGGTCTTCTAGTCTATGACCTTTACCTCATACATATTCTTTTGATGGAAACGTAGACAATATATATAGACTAGACTAAGGACCCTTTTAGATGAAGATTTCCATAACTCTCATTCCATTAAGGAGTTTAAAAGTTGTAATTTCATTGTATTTATTAACCAAAGGGGTTATGCCATTTGAGAGTTACCTATAGGATGTTACATCTAATATGTAACTTTCACAAATAGGAAAATTAAGACATGAGTGTCATTTATCACTTAAATAAATGTGGACCATATAAAATTCTCTTCAAGGAGATATAATCCTACATAATTTACAGAAAAAAAAAATTCAAAAAAGAGAAAATTGAAGTATTAGATAATATTCCCTTGTTAGTACAAAAAAGAGGAAATGAGAGACTTTGTTATCATGTGGGTTTTGGGGTTTTAGCATGCAATTATATAAAAATAAATTAGAATCTGAATCATATTTATGTGACAAATCCAATCATAATTCAAACATGGAAATTGGAATAGTAAAGGACTCCCACTATACATGACACAACGTTTTTGTATTCCTAGGCAGAAAAGAATGAAAAAAAAAATGAAGAAAAACATGAAATGGAAAAAAAAAAAAAAATCGATACCAGAGGTAGTGTGAGAATGAACCAAGGGAGAGGTAGTGTGAGAATGAACCAAGGGAGTGAGTGAGAGTTGGTGCTAGGGTTTAGTGAGAGGGGTTTTAATTTTGGATAAGAAACACCTCTACTTGTGTTGTGTAAAATTTTCATTTTTTCATAGAGGTCCAAAAAGCTATCATTTTTTCTTTCTACTTTAGTGTATGTCGTAGATCTTTCATTATTTTCTATAGCTTCTAACTTTTTATTAATTATGTCTAAGAAACTATTATTGTGTCTATTAGTCTGTCGGTTAATTTTATCTCCTGTTAATATACTCCAATTATTTGCATTATTATTACTATAATTATAGTCATCCATATCACTGTCAGAATCAGAATCTGTTTCATAATCCATATTACTGTTTGACCAATTATTGATAAAGGAGGGCTCTCCGCCGTACAGCGTACGCTTTACGTACGTGGCTCTGGTAGGTACCGCTCATGTTCCTTTGTAAGGGCGTTCTTGGGGCGACCTTCCATACCCCTGGATAGGGCGTTCTTGGGGTTGCCTTACATACCCCGGCATGGGTCCTGCGTTTGGGATGGCTTACTTGGGTGAATGATAGTAGCCTGGGTAGTTAATGTATTAACTACCCAGGAGAGAGCACAGCAGTAATATAGAAGCATAAACAATGATAAAATAGATGATAAAGAAGAAAATAGCAAAACAGATATATTCAAAAATAAGTTAAAACAGAGTATGGAATATGAAAACTGAAACTGATAAAATCTTACTTGAAAATACTTCTGTCTTTGATTAAACTTCAAAACAAACTGTCTTTGATACAAGCTTGAAAATAAAACACTGTCTGAAGAGTTTACAAAATAAACTGTCTGAGGAGAAAGGGTACAAGATTACAAAAGGAAAAGGAATACAAAAGTCTTTCTGAAAGGGATGGCTATTACAAGGCTTTCTAAAAGGCTTTCTAAAACTTTCTCTGCAACTTGGACTTTGGAATTGAACCTAAACTTTGGACCTGAAATTTGAACCTTAGAGTTGGACCTTAGAACTGGACCTTAGAACTGGACCTTAGAACTGGACCTGTCTTCTGTCTTCGGAGTCTATCCTTTTATAGATGAAGTGAACCATGGTAAGTCTCTAAAAGTAACCTGAGTTAAGTAAAGTGAACTCAAGTTATTCTGTCGGTAGAGTAAATCTTGAACAGTAGTCTGTCTATCTGTCGGTAGAGTAAATCTTGAACAGTAGTCTGTCTGTCTGATCTTGTGGAATCTGTAGAAAATCTATCTGCGTACACGTGTAATTAATATTCTGTCAAATGTCTCTTTTGTTTGGATTTGTCTGTCAAGCCTGCTTGTGAATATTTTAGTCTCTTTTGTCTTTTCTATTACTTATCTGTCACCTGTCTTTTTGTCTTTTCTATTACTTATCTGTCACATATCATAGGGATCCTGAGAATCTTGAAATGCTTCTGGATGAGTCTGTAATTTGGAGAGGATGATTCCATTATTGTGTCATCTTCATCATCTGATATCTGTGATGCTGCTTCAAGCAATTGCTTTTTAAAGCTGTCTTCTGTCTGAGACGGAGGCAAGCTGGCATTGGACTTGGCTTTTTTCCAAAAAAAGAATTAGGATTTCTCTGTCTGGGAAGGAGAGGTCCTTTTCTGCAATTCTTGACAAATATGATCAAAATTAAACTTGTTCCACCATTTTAATTTAAACTTCCTGGTGAGCATAGGAAAAGGATACTGAGGATGCTTTTCTATTTTGTATTCCCATCTGATGATCCATGGGAGATCCGAAACCTGTAAAAGAACTGTAAAAGATGTGGAAAATCTTTAAGATGCTGTATGTTTGGTTTTTCTTAAACTTTCATAGGCTTTGAGGAGATCAGGAGGAAGGATCATAGCTTCAGGGCCATAAGAAGTCCACCAGTCAATAAACCCATCTGGGTATCATCATGTCTTTCTTTCTATACATATCAAATCGGAAAAACCAAGTGTGTCTGTTAATATTATTTGGAATAAAAGGAATCTGTCCCACGCTTCCATATAGTCATAATAATTATAAAACTGAGGCTCAAAGGGTTGAGAAAACTTCCTGGGAATCCAGGGCTCTGCCTCTCACTGGGAAGGGGTGAGAATCTGTTTTATAACTACTTTAGAATAACCAATTCTGTTTGGGTCTTGGGAGCAAGGCATGTGTGTGACTAGATTGAGTCTGTGTCAACTAGGATAAACTCATAGAATGTCTGGGTCTTTAGTGTTTCTGTCTTGGGGTGCTCCATCCTGGGGGTAATAGTTGTCTAACTAGTGAGAGGGGTCTGTAACATGCTGGTATTCTCTTTCATCCATAAAATAAATTCCAAGAATTTTTTGGGAGTTCAACACTGTGATCTTCTCTTGGGGTTTGGATCTGAGTTTGAGAGGTAGATGGTCTGTCTACTGATTGTTTAGAGAAGAGGATAGTGGGGGGAAAGGAGAGGCAACTATGTTAAATGGTGTTTTTAGGGGAGGAGAGTTGAGGGCATGGCATAAGACTGTTTAGATGTTGGATGGAGCTTGGAGAAAGTGGCTGGAAAGGGTTTGGGCTACAGGGTATTGGGGTTCTGTCTTGGGGTCTAATTTGAAGAGAAACTAGGTGAGTTGAAGGAGGGACAAGAGAGAAGTCTACTAGGGGGAGGAGGGATGGTGGGGCAGGCATAAGACTGTCTAGATCTGGGGTTTTTGGGAGTTGCTCTTATCTGCAGGGGAACTCATCTTCCCTGTAGAATTCACGGGTTAAGAAATCAGGA
>NW_027070587.1:0-35525 GCF_002906115.3 Quercus suber | reverse complement strand
TCTGTCTCTCTCTGTATTACAAAGAGAAAGCCTTGTCAATAGAGGGACTCGGTTCCATCATCAAAATCTGAGTTCTAACTTGTGAATAAACCTCATTCAACCATTTAGGAACTGCATCAAAGAGTCTTGATGATGAAACAATGTAATTTTGTCGTTCACACCACAGGCACATTGCCACAAGAACAACATGGTAATGGCCTGAGATTGAGCAATTGATCCCAAGAAGTGAAGATTAGTGAAGAAAGCAGTCACGATGCATCTCCTTGCATGATCATTGAAATCTGCTTTGAAGTTGTGAAATCCGTGACCATTTGCTTGCAAGAAACGATTCTCAGTGAATTCCAAACCTCCATTGCAGTGTTTCTATAGATCACACTACCAGAAATGTGAGGCGAGATTGAATTCAATATCCATGAAGAAATCATAGAGTTATTCTTGACCATGCAATCTTTTCCAGAGGAGATTGGCCATGGAAGCTGTTATAGATCCATCCACAAAACCTAGCTTACTCTTCGCATCTAATGCCATACACACAGCCCTAGCGCAATTGGGGTAATTGTCTTCTGTCAAGGTTGAGTGACCAGAATTACACCTGGTAATTCCCCATGATGCAGAAAAAATGGACTCCTCGAATCCCCATTGAGAGAGCTCACGATGAGCAACAGATGGAGAGATGAAGTTTGAGAAGTTTATTTTGATCAGCCATTGACAACGAGACAAAGCTCTGATACCATATAAGAAAACAGGAAACTAGGGAAGAGAAAGAGAGAAAACCAGAAGCAAAATGAGATTCTGTAACTTGTATATTCTCATAATCATCAAACTGATTGTACAATGCAAATATATTACAAAACACCAACTGTTAAGACTAACTAATTCTGTAATACACGGATCAATTCTAAACTAACCAACTAACCAACTTCAGTGATACACGTGTCCATTTATACTTCTGCTAATGAACTTAAGCTAAAACTACAAGTCGTAGACACAAAACTAAATCATTTCAGTCGTTTAGCAACCTTCATGTAAAATGCTTGTAGTGCTCTGTTTCATTGCTCTGCCTCTCTGCCTGAGCTAATGCTTTGAACATCCTTCTCATCAATGGTTGCACTTGTCTTCTTCTCTTCATTCTTATCAATACTCTTATCTAAATTTTGACAAAGAACATGAGGCCTGAAGACTTGAAAATGGCTGCAGAGCAGTTGATCTCAAATCATGCTCTAATAATTATTGATCAACGATTGATTTCATATCCGGTTCTTTACTGTATAAATTAGTTTGTTCATTTATTATGTCAATTGAATTGATGATTGAACCTATTTGTCAATGTTTGTGAACGGCATTTTCCCCTCTTTCAAAACACTTTTGATCTTATTTGATATAGTATTTTTATTTATTTTTATTTTTTTTGTGTTTTTGGAAAAGAAAGAAACTAATTTCAGGTGGGTAAAGTGTTAAAATTTAAACCATAGGTAAAAACAACTTAAATTTCGACCAAACCATATGTAGGTAAAATGTAATTTGCCCATTTAAAACAAAGTCAATGTATGGACTTGTATTTTATTTTTATTTTTTATTTAAAATGATCAGCTACAAGAAACTATTTCAAATTTATAACCACTCATTGAATTCAAGTGCTTTCAATTTTTTAGAGACAACAACATAAAATTTTATTACTAGAGTGAAATAATTACAACTATAACCAAAAAAAAAAAAAAATAGTTGTATTGACTAGGAGAGATAAACTCTCAAGAGACAAATTTTCAAACCAAATTTGTTCAAACAAACTGAAGTGAGACATCAATACAAATTTAGAAAGCAGACAGCCCATGTCCCCTAAAAATCAACTTCAGAGCCACTAGAACTACATGGGGAAACAACAGATCTAGAAGAAAAAGCCCACTCCCAAGGCATCCAAGCGGAAGAACCCACCTTAGTGTTAGAGCTGTAACATTGAAATTCAATTCGGTGTATATCAGCTTAGATCCAGACCACTCCATCGATGCCACCCCCTCCACCCCCTATGGGATTTGAGGGTTGTCTAACTGTAAACTATCAAAGGAGACACAATCTTGAAACTCACAAAGGAAATGGTAAAAACTACCACAAAAAATGGCAAAATGAGATAAGTCCCACAGAAGGGCAAAGAGAGGCTCACGCTAGAGTGAAGCTCATACTAATAAGCCTTAACAAATAATATTTTTTATATATATATTTTTTAAAAACACATATAACTATTATACATGAAACATTAATCACAGAAAAATTACATGTGTATTAAATATAATTAAAACACCTATAAAAATAACTACTATATAGAGTTTAAAAAAAATATAATATATTAGGTGTGGGGCCCATAGGCCTGATAGCCTCGGCCCATCATGCAGCAGGCCCAAGGCCCATGCCGAGGAGCACAAGCTATTTGGGATTAAAGGGGGGAAAGTCTATTTTCCCAATCCACGCCGAGGACTACCTTATCCTCGGCCTGACAAAGGTGATTTTGGGGAGAGGCTAACCCCAAAGTAAGCTGTCACTCTCGCATTTAATGCACTCAACTAACCCCCCTGGTCACATTAATGGGGAGGTAACCCCTTGGCAGGATAATGTTGATTAGAGTGAACCACTTGAGTACCGATAAGGCCTCTGATGGGACGGACGACCAAAAGAAAGGCAAATAGATGATCAACAGATGGAAGCAGGGGATAGGAAGATGAAGACTATAAAAGAAAAGCTAGTAAAGCAAAAAGGGGGGGGGGGGGAAAGAAAGAACATTATGGCCTCCTCGGCCACAGGCCGAGGAGAATCCCCCATTTGTAAAGGAACCTCTTTTAAAAACTTTTATAGAGAATATATATTTATATATATATATATATGTATATATATATATAGGACAAAACTTTTATATACATTTTACAATTTTTTATAATTTTCATAAAAATAGTGTCAAAATTTTTCTAAAACTTTTATTTAACAAAGGGTTTTATTAATGGATGCGGTTAGGTATTTATTAATAGATCATTTTAAGAAAACTTTAAATACAATTTTCATAGAAAATACCAAAAAAAAAAAAAAAAAAACACACACACACACACACACACACAAAAGTCAACCATTTTTTTTTTATAAAATATTTCTTAAAATATTTTATAAACTAATACTTTTAGAGTATTAGTTGACTTTTTTTTTACAAACTCTACTCTGCCTACTTTTATTTTGGCCTAAATTAAAGAGTAAGACTTAGTATTGTTCCTTATATTTTTCTTTTAAAATTTTGCTGTATAAAATTTTTTTTATATGATAAAAATATATTTTTTAGTTAAGTAATCATGTGACTGAATTTTAAGTGAATTACATATTCTTAAGTTTTGTCATAAATTAAAATATGTGAGTGGTTGTAGGCTTGTAGCGTGGCTGGTTGAGATCGGTGTACAGTAAGGCAGCTGGAAAGTGGAATGATTGGGGAAGGGAGTGCACGCGCTACAGGGAAATGTGGGGCTGCAAAGATCTTGATGGACAAAAGTAAGAATGCAAGGAGGCTTCGGATTT
Organism: Quercus suber; assembly: GCF_002906115.3. NCBI lineage: Eukaryota > Viridiplantae > Streptophyta > Magnoliopsida > Fagales > Fagaceae > Quercus > Quercus suber. The sequence goes on along the minus strand of NW_027070587.1, from coordinate 31,979 downwards.
AGAACCCGCCAATCAGAAGAGACAATCTTTCGCTCTTTATAGACACTTTGTCCTTGCTAATAATTATGAGCGATGATTCGTAGGAGAGAGAGATTTTATGTGCTACACTCGGTTCTACTCATTAACGTGGAGTTCGTTTCTCCATGAACAAACAATAAAAAAAAAATAAAAAAATTCTTAGGGCATATTTGGTAGACTGTAATAGACATTGTAATGTAATAGATATTCATATGACATAATTATTCAGTTGTTTGGTTATATTTTTATTACAATGAATAGTTATTCTTTATGAATAGTTATTCTTCAAAATGAGGAATAATTATTCCTTATCAAAAGTACTGAATATCTATTCTTTTACCTTATGTAATAACTTTTTAAAAAAATTTCTTAAAAAGCCATTAACTGCCACATCTTCAAAAGGAAAGAAAATAAATTTTTTTTTTGTTAATTATTAACTCTATTTTGAACACCCTAAAATAAGTGTATTTTAGAAATTTAACTTAAAAATTATTTAATTACACTTTTTTTTATACTCTACTAAATTGTGGATGCATATTCAGGATTCTATTTCTAAATGATCACCAAACTAATGAGTAATAATACTTATTACATTCCAACTTAATATATTCATTGTAATACTTATTCTTATTTCCATGTAATAATCATTACAGTGTACCAAACGTGCCCTTAGTTCTTACTTCTTAAACTAACTTTCATTTGTTCCCCTGAAATATACTTCTGGTTTGGCTAAGTTTTATTTATCTATAGTTTTAAAAATCAAAACGGTTAAAAAATCTTAAATGAGTTCGGTTTTCAGTTTTTACAAGTTGAAATGACAATTTTTATTGTTGAATGGTCAATTTTTAGTAAATTGGCTCTATACTCATTTTCGATGAACCAATTCAATTAGCCAATTCAACTTTTAAAACGATGGTATTATCTTTCAAGTTTCAAATAAGATGAGAGACTTTGCACTGACTTCAAAGGTGCGCACCACTAAGGTTTTTTTTTTTTTTTTTTGTGGTGTTTTTTGTTATTGATTTTAGGCCATATTAGCCTTTTAACATGTCATATTAATATTCCATTTGTTATATATGCATTTTTTTTAATGGCATATTAACAAAGAGACAAAACTGATTCCTTGTAATTCCTTCCAAAATAAAATTTGTAAACTTATATCAAATTTAATAAGATACAAAATTGAACATCAACCAAATTTTAGAATTGGAAAATGTGTTTTAGGATTTTATTTATTTATTTATTTAATCTGCTGTATATGTGTGTAGATATTGAAAAAGAGATGGATTGCATTGAGTGAAAAACATGTGAGCTTTTACCAAAAACGAAAAAAGAAAAACACGTGAGCATTGAAAATATTATCTTGAAAGTACGTAAAGCTGCACACTTGTACGTATGTTTTCTATGCTGATAATTATGAAACATTATATTTTGCATAAAAATTTTACCAGCAAGATTTTCATTGAGCATGATATTTTTGTCCAAATTTCCTTTACCAAAATTCAGTCAATAATCAATTCCTGTCGAATAGATTCTGGCTTAAAAAAATTATTTCAACTTTTATGATCCACAGTTTTTTTTTAATAAATCTAGGTGAAAATAGTCAAAAATTGCTGTATATGTGTGTAGATATTGAAAAAGAGATAGATTGCATTGAGTGAAAAACATGTGAGCTTTTACCAAAAACGAAAAAAGAAAAACACGTGAGCATTGAAAATATTATCTTCAAAGTACGTAAAGCTGTACACTTGTATGTATGTTTTCTATGCTGATAATTATGAAACATTGTATTTTGCATAAAAATTTTACCAGCAAGATTTTCTTTGAGCATGATATTGTTGTCCAAATTTCTTTTACCAAAATTCAGTCAATAATCAATTCCTGTCGTATAGATTCTGGCTTAAAAAAATTATTTCAACTTGTATGTTGCCTATTTTTTCCACAATGTCCTGCTTTTGTGAGAGTTGCCCGTATGGACTTTTGTACACATTCACAGTTCTGCTGGGCTTTCTATTTGGACTAGACGAGCAGACACATTAGACTTTAGTTTGTGTCCACAATTCTCCCCAAAAGGCCTATAGATGCATGCATCATTTTTTTTTTTTTTTTGGTGAAATCATTTATTGAAATTTAAATATGAATAATATGAGTAACAGTTACATCTGAATCATTAAAAGCTAAAACAAAAGCTTTCTCCAGAGGAGGGACTTGATGGTTTACAAAAATTAGAAAAAAAAATGTTACAATTCTAAACTTATATAATAATTTAAACTTAATATAATATGTTACTTGTATTTCATGAAATGGGGTATACATTTTTTTCTTTAATATTCTTGAATATGTTCAAATTAGTCAATCGATTATGATATTTTTTTTTTAAAAACATTTTAATAAAATCTTCTCCATTTATATAAAATAATATTATAATTATGTAATTTAAATCTTTTTTATCAAATTAAGTTCATCATACACACACACACACACACACACACACATATTGTTGTTGTTGAATGCAAATATATTATATATTCAATTACATAAAACTTATAAAAATATAAAATACTTTTAAAAAACACCTACAACTTTTATGTTATGTTTTTATAAAATAATAATATTACATTTTTCCACGTATTACTTGAAAAAAAATTTTTGGTAGGAAATGATAATCAATAAACAACGTCTACATACAAAGGCTAGAGTCTCTCATAATACATGTCAGCAGAATCATAAAACAATAACATAGAAAGGTCCACAGATGGACTATCAAATAACAAAAAATTTTATTTTGAATCGGCTCCCATTCTTGCCAGCGCATCCGCACATTTGTTAGTTTCACGATAGCAGTGCTTCATCCTCACTTGAGGAATTTGGTTGATGAGGGTCCTGTAATCCATAATAAGAAAGGCATGATGTAAATTACTACTATCATTTTTAGAGACCCAACCAAGCATAATGATAGCATCAAATTCAATCTCAACAGCCAATAAATTTAAATTAACATAGAGCATAAGTCCATCTCTCAAAGCCCAAAGCTCGTCATCTACACTAGAGGCTTGGCCTATGGACCTGGTGAAACCTTTAATCCACGTCCCATTATGGTCTCGGATTAAACTTCCACCACCAGCTAGCCCCGGATTGCTTATAGAGGAACCATCCATATTGAGCTTTACCCATCCAAATTCGGGTTTGGACAGGATTTGTTTCCTTTTGAGCATGGATGTGCGGCAAACACAGAAGAGGAATTCACTTGCAGCGGCTTGAACTTCTCTTTATTAGATTACTCCTCAACTGTTTGTTCTCAAAAATCACTTTGTTCCTGTGGGTCCAAAGGTTCCAAACAGCAAAGGCAAAGAAAATATTCCATGGGAGAAACTCATGCCATATTGATTTGTTGCCAGCATTAATCTTGAGCCAAGTATGAAAATCTAGAGAGAAGAAGTTTTGAACAAAATTAGGAGCCCGCGGGCTCTCCCAGAAGGCCTTAGCATAAGGACAATCTCTAAGAAGATGAATGATTGATTCCCTCTCACCATTGCAAAGCTGACAAGTCACATCTCCTATATACCCACGGCTAGCAAGAACCTCTTTTGTGGGAATACTCTGCCAAAGGCATTTCCACAAGAAATGCTGGATTTTTGTTAAGGAATCTAGCTTCCAAATCCAAGATCCAGCAAAGTGGGATTGGTGTGTTGAATCTCCCTTGGCTAGAAGGTAAGCATTCTTAGCCTCAAAAGCACCAAAGGGAGAGGATGCCCAAACAATTTTGTCACCACAGTTTGTGCACAAAGGAAAGGGGACAACTTTTAATAACTTTAAAATGTTAGGCGGGAATTGAAAGGAACAAACAGATAGGTTCCAATGATTTCCCGCTCTAACCTCTTGAATTTGCAGACGGTCCTCGTCCTGCTGAAGGGGTCCTGCAATAAGACTTCTCAAACTGTCCTCTGCCACAATGCCACTAGTTCATCTAATTGTGGAGTTAAGACTAAAACATCATATTGCATAGTTGAAATGTTGGGGCTATATTGCTGCTGCAGGCACCAGCAGCAGCGTGCTGCAGGCACCAGCAGCAGCGTGCTGCAGGAAAACGCTCCTCTTAGATTAAAACTACTCGGAACATTAAAAGGCCAACAAGAAATGTTGTAGTTCTGTTCTGTGTAGATGAAATTCTAAAAAACTCGGTTGCTCTAAAGAACAAAAATCGTATACAGAATAAATAATTGTACACTATGTTTGATAATGCAGCACATTACAAGAACTTCAAACTCGCTAGCATATACAATCCAAATTGTTGTGCAGAAATTATTTTATTACACCCAGTTAACTTTTTATTATTATTGGAAAACAGAACTTTCATTAATTCAAACTATAAAAAATTACATCACTAGTGATAGCACGTTTTAAGAAACAAGGGCCCTCCTCAATTCAAGTAATACGGGGCTCAACACCTTAAGCATGTTTTGCTAATGAATGTGCCGGCTGGTTACCAATCCTTGTGTGAGAAACTTGAAACCCACGAAACTCATGTGATAGGGATGTTATACCATAAACTATCAAGGCAATTGAAGATGGTGGGGGAGACCTTCCTGCAATAGAATTTGCAACCACCAGAGAATCACCCTCAAGGATAATTTCTCTAATTACGATCTCCCTAGCAAACAGCCAACCTTCCACACCGGTTACTTAGTTAATGAGTTTGTGCTTTGACTTCGATAATTTACAAACCCCCAAGAACCAAGGGCGAAAAGAATCGGGCAGAAGCTTTGTACAAAAAAACCGTGTTAATTTAATAAATAAATGTACAATACAATAAAGCCCTTACAAAAAGGCATATACAAAACCAAAAATGAAATCAGAAATGCATTCCATTCTCATGCTAAGCGCTACTCGGCTTATGAGACTCTTCAAAATTGACATAAACAATCCCACAAAGAATGAACTCCAGAGATTTTAGAAAGAACTGGACTAGTAAGAGTAGGAAAGCCATGGGTGCTCTAGTGCCTCAACTGCTGTCGGGCGCTGCTTTGGATTGATCTGAAGCAAGTTTCTCACAAAGTCAATAAACATGTCATCAGTATCCTGCAGGCGATGCTCCAACAAGGATGACTCGGGGATTATGTACTCCAGTTGGTTTGTTTCCTGAACTCAGCATGTCATATATAGACTAAAGTTTAATTCCATATGCAACAATAGGTCCACTTGTTTAATGCATCACAACACACACACAAACAAACTATTGATAAGAGCATCACTACAGATAAATAGTATCTTCTGAATGTATTTTCCGCATTCTACATAAAAAGAAAGAAAAGAAGAAAAAAATGTGATAGTCTACGCTTGACAAAGCATGACAAATTAGCCACTTATGGTTATGCATCATAACTTGATATAATTTCTTAACTCCAAAGATAGATCATGGATTCTCATTTGGCTGCTTTTTGTCAGGCAAAAGAATATGAACTTGCTGAGCTCTTTCAAAAGAGTATTTTAGAACTATGAACTGAAAAAGTTGGGTTAAACTCTAAAAAATCAGACTTCAGATTTATACTGCCTCTTTCAACAAGCAAGAGATTGAGTTAATGTGTCATGTTTCCAACTGCAAGGAAGACATTATACATTCATAATGTCTTGTTTAGATAAAATATGTAAACAGAATTCACATATTGAGGCGGGAAACATGAGAAACAAACCTCATTTATATGATAAAGATCATATTCTTGTGTGAAATACTTGTCCGTCTCCTGCCCTTGCTCCAACATCTCGAGATCAATAGGACCAAGCATCCCAATCATGCGAGCAAGGATCATTACAATTGAATCATTAGGAAACAGCACCTGGTGAACACATATACATAAATATTCACTAATATATATTTCATGAAATTGGAATATTCAAATGAATGGTCACAAAGAGAACTAGAAATTGGCTTAACCCTCAAAAGCAAATAGTTAGTACCATATGTTCTAACTTCAATTTAATAATAATAACAAAGAAAAACAAAGACATACTTCCCCAGAGCATAGCTCCACCAAGATACAGCCAAGGGACCACAAGTCAATCCTTTGGTCATATGAATGGCCTAGGATTACTTCAGGAGCTCGATAGGAACGAGACTGTACATACAGGCACAAGTTGTCGGTTTGAAAGCAACTGCTACCAAGATCAATAACCTTTATCTCACATCTTCTGTAACTTTTGATGAGTATGTTCTCTGGCTTTAGATCACAGTGAATAATTCCCAAGTGATGCAAGTATGCCAATGCCTCCAAACATTGACGGGTTATAACCTGTGAAGTGGAAATATTTGAAGCATACGAAATTTCATGCTGGTTGTAAAATGGCTTAATAATGGCTAAGTAACGAAGATAAAAACTTTACTGAGAAGAACTACAAATCCTGGGTCACAAATATGGACCATGTGAATCTAAGGCACTTATACCAGAAGACTGATGGTCTAAACAAAACAAACAGCAGAATGAACCAAATTGAAGAAACCTTGGAAGTAGATATTCTAATAAAACAAACCTGCAATCTGCTCAAGGTAAAATAAGCTTCTCCACCAGATTCTTGATTGAATTTCTGAAATTCATATAAGTTTGCCCGGAGGAGTTCACAAACAATGAAGAGATGCTCCTGAATTATTCAAGAAAGGTAGTTTTATGATATGTTGCAAAGCTACATTTTAAAAGCATGCTAATTGTAAAATATCCAATCCATCATTCTACCAGGATTAGCTTAGCGAGCCTATTTAAGATGTCTATATACATACCCAAACAGACAAAAAGACACATAAATTGTATGATTTTGAAATGTAGGTTCAATAAAATACCTTTGTTATCTGAGTCACATAAAGCAAAAAGAAAAAAAAAAATCACTTTGAGCTAATGCTGGGCCACAAGGACATACCTGATGATAAAAGTAGTCATAAAGACGCAAAATGTGGCGTTCATCAGCAGGGTCATGCTTGTTGACAAGCTTTAAAAGTTTAATTTCATCTAAACTCTGGTCAAAAAAATCTTTATCGTTTTTTATGATCTTAAGGCAAACATCGATTCCTGTGTGAAGATCATGTGCCTGAACAACCTTACTAAAAGCGGCCGAACCCAGGTACTCTGTTACGTAATATCTGCCTGCAATGACAGTATTTATCACAATAGGCAGATCCTTGTTTTCTTCAAATCCTGTCCTGTAGAGGCATAACACATGAGTACAACTGATTGCTACATATCAACCTGCAAATACACAAGCTTCAAATCTCTATCAAACAGAGAACTAACAGTATGAAACATTTGATGACTACAACCAAACTTCTAAGGGATTGTGTGCTCCAAAGCCAAAACAAGTCAATCCAGACAAATTGCAAAAAGAAAAAATTCTCAAAGAAAAAAGAAAGAATTTCCAACTAACCTGTTTTTTCTGTGTATGATTCTGAGGTCAAATACTTCATATTCATCATCGTTAGTATTGTACATTAGAAGCTCATCAGTAACATCCTCTCCTTCTGCAGCAGCATCAGGCTCCTGGGGTTCTGCATTTACCTTTCCACCATCTTCAAATTCATAGCTTTCAATTCCATTTGGTATGAAATCCTTCTCAGCAACCTTAATGTGAAAGTCAGGGGAAGCTTTACAATCTTCAACCCAGTCATTTGTAGAACCCCTTTTAACAGAGTAGGTAGTTTTGTTTATTTTATGTTGTGCAGCAGAGTCACAATCAGCGGGAATATCCCCTACAAACTCTAACTGAAAATCATTCAAATCAGTTTCTTTTGATTTCAGATTGCTGTAGTCTGCTGGATTTTCACCATAAAATCCTCCAGCTCCTGCACAGCATTTGCAGAAAGGGGTTGAACAATAAGAAGCAGAACCTTTGGATTCCCCCTTAGTGCATCCTGCATGCTCATTATTACTATCAACATGATAATAGTCCACCACATGCAGCTCATTTTCATCATTCAAGGGAGAAATATAAAAAAGACATTCCTTTTCCATTGAGTCCTCGTGTTGCTTCTTGTTCTCTGAAGTCATCACAAACTTATCTTCACTTGGACAGCCAAAGAAGTCTGGCCCTTCATAGCTGGGAGTCATGAAGTCCCCATTGTCTTTCTCATCATACCAAAACAAGTCATTTTGCAAATCAAAATCAGGATAATCGCGTGCTGTGCCAAATTGAGATAAATTCTCTGATGAAACTTCAGAAGCATCTTGAGATGTAGATCTAACACCATATGGGTTTACGAACTCTGCATTCATAAAAACTTTTGAGACTGCTCCGATGCACTACCGACAAACAGAGAAGAAAAATGATGGGAAGCATAAGAAACAATAAGGAATGACTACTTCAACTTTGCAATTTAACAAGTTAGTACTACTGCATTCTCTTCTCTATGACCGGTTGGTCACAAACATGCCTTTGAAATGCACATATCAAAGAAGCATATGTGACAGAGGACACAAGTGGCAATCGGAGCGATGGTTAAAACTTAAGTCATATTAAAGAATAAAACAACAACAACCAAGCCTTAGTTCCAAAAAATTTTGGATCGGCTATAGATCCTCAACAGATTAGTCAGGATTGGCCACGTATATTCTTTCCTGCCATTCTATCTCAAAGTCATACTCTCTTTTACTTGCTAAAGGTCAATTCCAAATACTCCAAAACTATGAAGTTGCAAGTTTTTAGTAATGAAGTGCTTAGATAATTATACAAAAGAAAGTGGTAGGAACATAATTAAAGTAAAGCAAACGATTCCGTTTCTTGAGAAAGAGAATGATGCCAGACTATGCTAAAATTAGATCACAATCAAGCCTACTTTTCTAAAACTAATTTAGGCCCACACTCGATGAAAAAAAAAAAAAAAACTCTTAACGATAGATTACAAGTACACAACTTGACATATGTGAGGGAATAGAAGCAACTAAAGTTCACCAACATGAACAAGTGCTGTGAAAATCTATAGTATACCAAATAAAATCTTGTTTTCCGATGCGCTTGGATAGAGTCTCAGTCACGTCTCTATCAAAACGAAAGTACTACCAGATGAATAAAGATCGGCACAATACGTTAACCAAAACACATAAAAAGAGCACATAATCATTAATTCCTCTGACCAAAAAAGAACAACCATCAACTAAAGTTCACCAACATGAACAAGTGCTGTGAAAATCTATAGTATACCAAATAAAATCTTGTTTTCTGATACGCTTGGATAGAGTCTCGGTCACGTCTCTATCAAAACGAAAGTACTACCAGATGAATAAAGATCGGCACAATACGTTAACCAAAACACATAAAAAGAGCATATAATCATTAATTCCTCTGACCAAAAAAGAACAACCATTTTGATTTCTGGGCCATAATGTTTCATCATTTAGAACCAAAAAAATAAATGTACAGAAAGTACTAAGTTTTAACATAAAACTCAATGTAAGGACAAGTACCTGAAGAACACACATCCGAAGTAGAAGACCCCAAGCTCACAAACTCATCATCTTCGGACTTAGAACTTGATCTTGAAGATTCAGCTGCAGCACCCTGGATCTCCGTTCGCCGTACACTGAACGGAATTCTCACCGGCGGCGGAGGTGGCACCATTGGAAAGAAGAATTTCTCGAAATCAAAGGCACCCAGATGACCCTTTTCAATCATATCCTGTCTGAGAGCTGACTCGGCCTCCGAAAACCCATTTTTCCTCAAGAACTCTAGCACTGCTTCGACGTCTGAGACCGCCATGAACGTGAAAAGTCAAAGGTGGACCAAAGGCAGAGGAAGAAGAGAGAGAATAATGAGTGGTGAGTGAATTGTGAAGGGTAGAAATGAAAAGAAGTACTATGAAATGGTTTTGAGTTTGCATGCTTCTATGAAAAAAATAGAGAGATAGAGAGCTCTAAAGTCTCTCTCTCTCTCTCTCTTCTTTTGTGCACTTTCTATGTTTGCTGTAAAACTCAAGCTAAGAGAAGAGAGAAAGAAAGCAGAGAGGGTTGTGTCTTACCAACTATGAAAAGTGAGAGGCCTGTGGGTTTTGGGGGTTTTGGTTTTGTGGGCCCTACTGTTTTTTTTTTATCAATAACGTTGTACACGTGGAAATCTATGGTCTTCACACGTCACCACTATTTTTGGATTTGGTTTTTTTTTTTTTTTTTAAATCCTTTTGTGTATTTATGGTGTTAGTGTACAAATTTTTCCCCTCACACAATGGATTATTAGTTTATTAGCAATCACAAACAGTTTATTTGTTTTTTTTTTTTTGTTGTTGTTGAGAAAAATGGAGTATTATTATAAAGTTGAATGTTGAGATGCATTCCATTTATCTGCTAAAAAACCAAAGGACCTTAAATGGTAATTTTTTGTATTTCTAATAAAGGCGTTTAGAATTTAAATCACCTCTCTTACCCTTAACCATTGATTTTTTTTTTTAACAAATTATTTTTTAACTTTAGAGTTTTGCATGTGTCTCATTTCAACCTTAGACTTTCAAAATATTTAATTTAAATCTTAAAATTTTAAAAACATTTCATTTAAACCTTTTAGTTTCATATAATTTTATTTAAACCTTAAAGTTTTGGGTAAGTTTCCTTTAGACCTCAAATTTGAAATAAGTTTCATTTAAACCAATTGATCACATGATTTTAAATTTAATGGAGTTCATTAATAAAAAATGACTGGTAGAATGTTTAAATGAAATGTTTTTAGAAATTTTGAGGTTTAAATGAACCATTTTAAAAGTTTAAGATTTAAATGAAACATAACCATAATTTTAAGGTTTAAAAAATAATTTATCCTTGCACTACCCAGAAGAAAGAAACCCTAAAAAAGAATCATCATGAAATAGATGTCACAAATTTTAAATCATAATGTGTAACTATATATAATTGTTTATTAAAAAAAGCTGGATGTTTAGGACTCGTTTTATCTTCTTCTTCTTCTTCTTCTTCTTCTTCTTCTTCTTTTTTTTTTTTTTTTTTTAAATTGTCTTGAGCCAGTGGTAAGGAAGAATCATTGAGTGTCATGAATTTTAAATTGGAGTATATATGTATCTTATTTATTTATTTTAAAGTAGGATTTTTGGACCAATTCATTTTTACTTTTTTTTTTTGGCACTTTTCAAATTTTAGCTTGGAGAAGGTGTTTCGCATTTTACTTTTGCTTTCTGCTACTTTTTTTTTCCTTAAAATTTTTAGTTAGATACTTACGTTATAGATATTCCTCTAACCCTCTTTTTTAATAGCATAAAGAGCCAAAGTTTGATGATTAACATGTTCTGGTTTTGTAGAAGATTGTGGTTTGGAATGTTCTTATGTGCACAGTCACGTCCTCACCCTTGACATTTGGATTAAGCTTAAAAATATATAATAGTAGACTTTAAGTTATGGACAGGACCTGTTACTTAAGATTTATATGATAAGATAAAATTTTGTCATGTTCTGTTGGTTGGTGCTCATAACGTGTAAAAATTAGAAATTTTATATTCCAAAGAACGTCCTCACCTCTTGACATTTGGATTAAACTAAATATATATATATATATATATATATATATATATAATAGTAGATCTTAAGTTATGAGACTTTAGCAAGTGCACATTTTTTAAACCATAAATATATACATGAGATTTATTCTTTCTTTTCTTATATTTTTTTTTTTTGGATGCACACATAAATTTTTTTTTTTAATGAATAATGCTAGAGATACAAATTATTTTACAAACTGCTAATATGGTGAATGATTATTGGTAAATGAAAAAGTGATATTAATGGTGGGATTTAGATGAAAACTAATAAGAGGTTGACCACATCAACATTTTGTAAAAATGTTGTAAAATAGTTTGTGGCAGTAGTATTATTCTTTTTTTATTAGGTTTTTAATTATTTATGAATATTAGACTTTTTGTTTTATACACAACATTAACTCACTTATAAAATAATAAAAAAATTAGATAGGATATGTAGCACGAAATTATACAATAATTGAAATCCAATTTAAAATCTAATTAATTTTTCTCCTAGTTTTGACTTTAATTAGATATATATAAATCTTTTTTTTTTTGGCTGAATTAATTAGATATATATAGATCACCAATAATGAAAACATACCTAATATAAATGGGTTCATTTTATTAACTTACAAAATGGTCATATCATCTATCAACTCAACAAATTATTATTTCTCAAAAAAAAAAAAAAAAAAACTCGACAGATTATTAATTTGAAAGGGGTTTGAGCCGATAATGGCTTTTGTCTTACATCTTATCTTTTTTCTTTTTCTTTTTTTCAACAACTATGTCCAAATTAAATTGCTATGGTCTGCAACTTTAATCGAAATCACCAATAATGAAAATATACCTAACATAAATAGGTTCATTTTATTAAGTTACAGAATGGTCAGCATCANATTAAACTAAATATATATATATATATATATATATATATATATAATAGTAGATCTTAAGTTATGAGCAAAACCAGTTACTTAAGATTGGATACCGCTTGTGTCCAGTTATGCACAATCATTGTATCATGTTTAATGTAGACGTATGTTAAAATTAAATACTTGTTTAAATCGTATTGTGTTTAATACAAAAAAACGCTGGACACAAACTTCATCTCCTAAGATTTATATAGTAAGATAAAAATTTTGTCATGCTCTTTTCTCTTGGTTGGTGTTCATAACTTAACAATCAGTAAAATTAGAAATTGTATACTCCAAAGGGTAAAAAAAAAAGTATACTAATGAAAAAAGAATGAATGTCATAGTCAACTATATAGTACAATATATTTAAGTAAAAAAAAATGCTTATGGGAATAAACTGTTGCTATGATGTGGGGTCACCTTATTGATTTTATTCATTTATTGTCAGAGGTTTTGGTGTGGGGTGCAATTGTTTTTTCTATGGTACAACCTAAAAAAAAAAAAAAAAAAAACTCGACAGATTATTAATTTGAAAGGGGTTTGAGCCGATAATGGCTTTTGTCTTACATCTTATCTTTTTTCTTTTTCTTTTTTTCAACAACTATGTCCAAATTAAATTGCTATGGTCTGCAACTTTAATCGAAATCACCAATAATGAAAATATACCTAACATAAATAGGTTCATTTTATTAAGTTACAGAATGGTCAGCATCAGATATCAACTCAACATATTATTATTATTTTTTTGATGGGAAACTCAACATATTATTAATTTTAAAGGCGGTTGAGTCCATAATGGCCTTTCTCTTACATTTGTTTTCAACAACTGTGTTCAAATCAAATTGCTATGGACTGCAACTGTAATCGAAATCACCAATAATTAAAATTGGCCTAATGTAAATGGGTTCATTTTATAACTCACCAAATGGTCAGTTTCAACTATCAACTCAACAAATAAATAATTTTAAAGGAGTGTTTGGTCCAAAGACTCCAAACTAGGACCCTCTTTGCACCACCAAACTTATCTTTTAATTATTTTTTGGATGGTGTAATGAACCAACCCAATTAGATTATGTTAATTGTTAAATATGTTTATATATATATATATATAGGAATTTGGTTGTATTATTAATTAGTCTGATTAGAATATATTAATTTTTTTCCTCAAAAATAAAATATATTAAATGTCAAATTGGCAAACAAACACAGGGCACTACGGGCTACAGCAGTGCCATATATGGATTCATTCAAAGGATGCCCCAAAGGCAAATTTTAGACCCCATATGAGGCCCACACGCTTTCTTACAAGTTTTTCAATTCCGTAAGTCTTGTTTGTTTGTATAAGCTTGTTTATTTCCTCGAAAGTGGTGTTTATCCTTGACACAATGAGTCAAGGTACGTAGTAGAGCCATTTTTGCCTTATTCTTATAATTCTTATAATTCTTTTGAGAGCGTACAAAACTCCCATGTGATTTCTAAGTAAAATACGGATGTCTCTTCAATTTTGAGTGCAATAATCTCATACGGTATTGTTTTATATGTAAATTGTTAATTTTGTCACACTCACTAAAATTTGTGAACACCAAACAATATTACATGGAAGTTTTGTGTTACATTCAAAAACAACAGAATGTTAAGAGGCTGTTAGAATTGGCAAAAATCTGAGTGATATTACTCAGTTTCCATAATTTATAGTCCAAAACTCGTGGGTCCCACAAATGAAGGAGTGTTTAAGCGTTACATAATTTACAATTTACGGTTTACACGTGCTACAGAGTATTATTAAGGAGTCCAAATCTTCTGTCCTATTTTTCCTGCCACTCTATACTCCACCAATAAATACTTGCCACGTGTTCACCTAATTAATTAAATAAGTCAATAATGATAGTATTTAATTAATTAGGTAAACACGTGGCAAGTATTTATTAGTAGAGTATAGAATGAAGCAGGAAAAGTGGGACAGAAAATTTGGACTCATTATTAAGTATTGCACTTAAAAACTTAATGGGTTCATTATTTTGTGGAATAACATATGAGTTTTTGTGTAGTTTATCCTTCTTTTTTTTTTCTTCCTTCAATCTAAATATATATTTTTATTTCAAAATTCAGTGGGCTTATAGAGGTAAAATTCCCAATTTATACTAATCAGTGATCACCATTTTATATTATAAAGTAAGAGGCATCTTAACTCTTAAGATTCCCACATCTTGAAGCATCTTTGAAAGATGGACATGAAAACTAAACAAAGTTGATGTGTTCCAATTTCCATTCATAATGAAAATGACTCGAGGAAGACTAATAACAAATTCTAGAACCTAGATTAGGTAGTGATAGATACTCAATCCGCAGTAAATGCATTAATTTTGGGCGTAATTATTATTATTATTTTTTGGCTGGAGAAAAAAGAAAGACAGAAGAGCGTCATTAAATTGCAAAACTATTGACATAGTTTCGCAAAAAAGCAGTACAACTTACAACAGTTTCTAACTAAACTAAAAAAATTAATATGAAAGCTGTGAGAGTGCTTTTTTTTTTTAGCACTATGGCCCGAGGATCCTGGGCCGTGTGAGGGGTACTTGGTGGACTGGGATCAATTCCCCGCAGCTAACAGGCTGATTTAGGAATAGATTTGTGCACAGAAACAAGCTTCCTACAATTACAAACAAACTAAAAAAGAGTATTTGTATTGAACAACATTTAGCAGTAAAGGAAATGCATAATAAGTGAAATAGAATGCGAAGAACATGTTAGGGATCCTCCGACTGATGAGGTATGTTTTATTAGTTTTTTTGTTTTCTTTTAAAACTGTGATTACAAAGCTCACTACAACATGGTGCAAGGTTCAAGTGAGTTCAAAAATTACAGACTTTGATAGCCATTCAAGCTTCAAAGACTTGCAAAGTTTGAATCCGTTGAATCCGAGCGTGTAATGTAGTGGCTGTTTCGGGGATCCCGGGAAAAAAAGTTCCTCTGTTTTCCCTTTTGTTTTACAGAGTATTTCTCATATCTTTCGGGACTTTTTAGAAAATAACTCTCAGTGCCTTAATGAATGGTCTATGCCTCTCCAAAAATTGAATTCTATCTCTTCCTTTCCCCCCTTTTTATAGCACAGTGGCGGGCTCCTGGGGGTACTACCAATTTTCCTTTTTGCCCTTTGAAGTTGGTTCAGCGCCTGGTTGTCCCAGGGACATGTCGTTTCCTTTTTTTCTTATAGCTCTTCTCTTTTTGCTGCGACAGGATGAAAGTTTCCCAGCAAGCTTCCCATTTCCGGATTTCCCCTTGGTTGACCTGAGGTGTTTGGCTTTTCTTGCTCCAGCTTTCCCAGTTGTACTTTCTTTGTCTTTTTTCTTCAAATGGTTGGGACCAAATCTCCTGCATTTTTATCTTTTTTTGTCTTTCTTCGAATGAGAGTCTCCCAGCGTGCCTTTTGTCTTTTTTTTTTTCATCAAGTCTGCTTCAACTTCTCCTCATGCGTCCGGGGATCCTCTGGCTCTGGTATTGCTTCTGGGCGTCCCGACCCAAGTCTCCCTTCTGGGCTTGGTTGCTGTTTGCTTTATCTGTTTTTCTTGGGCCCTTTTCTTTGTGGACCTCTGAATCAAGTCTTCTGGGCTCCCTTCTTTTTCTTTCTTTTCCCCTTCCCTTCTTTTATTGTGAGAGCCCATCCTTTCTCTTTTTTTGTGAAATGGGCCCAAGGTCTTTTTTTTCACCTCTTTTCTTTTTGGGCCTATTTTGTGGCTATTTAATTATTTTGTACCTCAACAAAAGCTAAATTACAAATTATACCATAAGGTCCATACTTTTGATATTTTTCAATAGTGTCCTTTAAAGAGCGTGTTTAGCTACCGTTTATTACTGAAAACTGAAAACACTGTAACAAAATAATTTTTAAATGTGTGAATAGTACCGTGGGACCCAGTTTTGAAGTTGCTTTTTGCTGAAAAAGGTACTTGCGAGTCTTATAAACAGTACATAGGATCCACTGGAAAATGTGGGATGCAACTGAAAAGTGCTATTCAAAC
The DNA here is from genome assembly GCF_002906115.3 of Quercus suber. Taxonomy (NCBI): domain Eukaryota; kingdom Viridiplantae; phylum Streptophyta; class Magnoliopsida; order Fagales; family Fagaceae; genus Quercus; species Quercus suber. Next base: position 15,534 of record NW_027070587.1, on the reverse strand, counting down.
ATGCACAAAATACATTTTTAAAAATTATAATCCATTAACTTTAAGTTGTTTTCAATTTAGTCATTCCATCTAATTTTGTCATTAGTTTTAGTATTTTTTAACTTTTTCAAACAATCCATTTTGGTGGGTGTGAATTGGACAAAATGACAGAGTTGGAACAAATGGAAGTTAAAATACTAAAGATTAAATAGAAAACATGTCAAAGTTAGATGGATTAATTTGTAATTTATCTTAAAACAAGATGTGAGAGAGAGAGAGAGAGAGTAATTGTATAACGATAAGTAAGACTAATTTAAAAGAAATACTAAAAATGATAATTGAATAAAGTTCTTCTACCATTACATAATTTGTCACAATTTGTTGAAATGTTGGATATTTGATACAGGTCATGAAACTCTCTTATTTGTGTGACCCATTTTATATCGTTTATTCTCTTGTCTCCTAATTTTAGCTCCAGTCTTGAACTCTGATACTGAAAGTGTACAAAGTGATTGATGAGCCAAATAATGGAAAGTAGTCAATATAACCTATATTTCTTACAGATAGCAGCATTCCTCTTTATGATAAAACATTTCTTCCTTGATAAATAATGGATGTCAGTCATAAAACCTATATTTCTTACGATCGCAGCATTTCTCTATATGATAAATATTTCTTCCTTGATAAATAATGGAAGGCAGTCAATAAAAGCTATTATATGGCATTGGTTTTGAGATGTATATTATTTATTGCAAGTGCAGGTGTAGATTTATTAGATTCTCTATTATTTACTTCTCTGATGCCATTTGCAGTGAGAGTGAGAGAGAAAGAAGAGTAGTTTTTTTAATAAAAAAATTATATTTTATAAAAAAATGAAAAAAAAGAAAAAAGAAAAAAAAGACTCGTTTGCCAGAAGAAGGTTGACTATAATTAATTTTTATAATTATGGCTTGGGCTAAGTCTAAGCAGTAACCAAGGAAATTGAGTAGTTTTCTAAAAGTGGACTTGGCTCTTCATCTCTTTAAAAAGGTGACCCATTATGCGTAAAATAGCTAATAAAGCCCAAGTGGCCCTAGTCACCATCCCATGGCCCGTTCAAAAGTAGCACTGAATTATGGGCTACTTGCTAGCTAGCTTTTTGACAACTGGGGGCAACAAATGCTGGCAAGCCTGGCATGAAAGATGGTTAATCATTTGTTCTAAATAGTTAGGGGAAATTGCATTTAAAACCTATAATTTATGAAAAATTTCAAGTTTAAATTCTATAGTTTTGTAAATTGTAAAATAAATCCTCAACTTTTAAACCTGTTTCAATTTAAATCCTAAATCTTTGAGAGAGAGAGAGAGAGAGAGAGAGAGAGAGAGAGAGGTGAAATGGTTTAAATATAAACAGATTTAATAATTTTTAAAGTTGCAAATTAAACCCTAAATTTTTAAATATGTTTCAATTCAAATGGTTAAATTAAACATATTTAAAAGTTTAGGGTTTAATTTATAATTAACGGAATTAGAGAGTTTGAATTGAAAGCCTGTTAAATTATAGGGTTTTTTTTTTTTTTTTTTTTAAGGGAATTATACCTTCCTTAAATTATAGGAATTAAATGTATTTTTCATAAATTTTTACCGAGCAACATTGGTCTAAGAGAAACTGGGCTGATATGAACTGAGCCCATTACTGTTAGGCCTCCACCATGTCAAGACGTTAAATCCATATTGGGTTTATCGAGCTACAGCCCAAATTCAAGGCTGAAACACCTCAGGGGTCTTGGCCCGAAATGGATCAGATCTGTGTGCTTAACGGTGCTAATGAAAGTAGGCTTATTGTTTTTTTTTTTTTTTTGAGAAAGAATGAAAGTAGGCTTAGAGTACATATTCTAAGAGTAAACCCAAGTGAAGCTTGGGCTGGTATTCAATTAATTAGGGTTGTTTGGTCCCTTATGTTATATTATACTGTAATATTATATTATTATAATTTTAATACAAGAATAAAACATTACATTATTTAGGAAGGTAATGAAATTAAAATAATGCGATATATTTTGTAATTTTAAATTATAGTAATGTTAAGAAAAAAAAAAAAAACCAAAAATCTTAATATCACATTATCGTAACGTACATTACATTAAACACCTCCTTAATGTACAGTAAAAAGTACTTGTTGCTTGGTGCAGAATATTTATCTGGCTTAGGTTCTTTGAATATTGAAAAATGCTATATTTATAATATTTTTACAATACTTTCACAACAAATTATAAGTCGTAAGTTATCATTTTTCTAACCCGTAACAACCAATAACAACTTACCATTTAAAATTTGTTGTAAAAATATAATGGACATAACATTTTTCTTAGTTTTTTTTTTTTTTTTGGTGTTTTGTCTTTTCAAACATGATGTTAAATTGAATCAATGGCCACCCCCACAACACAACAAGACGGCCATTATTTATTTATTTTTCTCGAACCCAATGGGATTCTTTTAGAGAATTGTCAAAGTCAGGTGACTAATGGAAGGCGAGAACTAGGTTCCCCACTAGCACAAAACATAAGTTCCTATTTATGGTAAAATCCAAGGGCAGTACCAAGTAGCCCACTTAAGCCACCCACCCACCCACCCCAATATCTCTTCAATGTTTTCACTTTTCTCTTTTCCACCTCTCTATAATTGTTTCTTTACGTGGAAAAGAAAAACTTTTTTTTTTTTTTTTTTTTTTTAAGGGAATTATACCTTCCTTAAATTATAGGAATTAAATGTATTTTTCATAAATTTTTACCGAGCAACATTGGTCTAAGAGAAACTGGGCTGATATGAACTGAGCCCATTACTGTTAGGCCTCCACCATGTCAAGACGTTAAATCCATATTGGGTTTATCGAGCTACAGCCCAAATTCAAGGCTGAAACACCTCAGGGGTCTTGGCCCGAAATGGATCAGATCTGTGTGCTTAACGGTGCTAATGAAAGTAGGCTTATTGTTTTTTTTTTTTTTTTGAGAAAGAATGAAAGTAGGCTTAGAGTACATATTCTAAGAGTAAACCCAAGTGAAGCTTGGGCTGGTATTCAATTAATTAGGGTTGTTTGGTCCCTTATGTTATATTATACTGTAATATTATATTATTATAATTTTAATACAAGAATAAAACATTACATTATTTAGGAAGGTAATGAAATTAAAATAATGCGATATATTTTGTAATTTTAAATTATAGTAATGTTAAGAAAAAAAAAAAAAACCAAAAATCTTAATATCACATTATCGTAACGTACATTACATTAAACACCTCCTTAATGTACAGTAAAAAGTACTTGTTGCTTGGTGCAGAATATTTATCTGGCTTAGGTTCTTTGAATATTGAAAAATGCTATATTTATAATATTTTTACAATACTTTCACAACAAATTATAAGTCGTAAGTTATCATTTTTCTAACCCGTAACAACCAATAACAACTTACCATTTAAAATTTGTTGTAAAAATATAATGGACATAACATTTTTCTTAGTTTTTTTTTTTTTTTTGGTGTTTTGTCTTTTCAAACATGATGTTAAATTGAATCAATGGCCACCCCCACAACACAACAAGACGGCCATTATTTATTTATTTTTCTCGAACCCAATGGGATTCTTTTAGAGAATTGTCAAAGTCAGGTGACTAATGGAAGGCGAGAACTAGGTTCCCCACTAGCACAAAACATAAGTTCCTATTTATGGTAAAATCCAAGGGCAGTACCAAGTAGCCCACTTAAGCCACCCACCCACCCACCCCAATATCTCTTCAATGTTTTCACTTTTCTCTTTTCCACCTCTCTATAATTGTTTCTTTACGTGGAAAAGAAAAACTTTTTCCACAGTTCAAGGATCACCTTCTATGCTTGCCCATGGTCATACGCATCTTCTACTAGGGAATAGGAATCCCCACACAAAATTAACATAATTGCATTTTCCTTTCCTTCCTTCCTCTCTTTTTTTTTCCTAAGATATTATTTGATGTTGCTTGACTTTAGTGATTGAAACAATGGGTGGGGACAAAATAATAGTAAGATATGTGTGTACCAAATATGGAAAAGAAGATACTAGTGGGGAGGTTCTTCCATAGTTATGTGTAGGGTGGGCATTGGTGGATGGGCTCGACTCTTGTGTAAATTATTTTAGTAGTGTGATTTGAGGGTCTCTTATTTTTGGTAAGTGGGGTTCCATGTGTATGGTATTTTGAAAATTATCAATATATTGGTGTCATGTCTTTCTCTTTGGTATTGCTATTAGCTTCTTCTTGGTGCGGAAATTAGTGTTTAGTCTCGTCACTAATACTGCATCCATCAATGGATAATCACCTGCCCTAAGTATTCGTACCAAATTTCAAAGAAAGAATAGGTAAGGTTTCCATCCAGTGCCTTAATGACCGATATGCGACTACTTTTTTATGCACTTTGTGCGTTTAATGAAACTCTGGACGCATATCAAACCTAGAAAAAATGATTTGCTTACGCATCAAATCTACCTGTAACTAAAAGTAAAAAAGGAACCATTGAGACTTCCACTGTTATTGTTTTTCTATCATAACATATGTGTATCATATTGATGTATGTTAAAATTATGTGGTTAAATAACTAAATTTATCATTTTTCATCAACTCAAGTTTTTTTTTTTTTTTTAATAATTAATAATTTAACATGGTATCAAAGCATATTTAAAATTCTATATGTTGGACCTCAACTAATAAAAGATAGTTTGAGCCCACATGTGAGAAAAAATTCATTTTAAATTTTTGGGAAAATTGATAAAATTTAACAATGTATGTCATGCATCAACAGCTATAACATCTTCAACGAAAAAATTTTAAGCAGAAATTTAAAAACAACAAAAAAGAAATAAAGAAATGAAAGAGTGAAGTCATATCTTATCACCCTTTATGCGACAAGCATATAAAGTGATGGTGGTAATTGCTAAGCTATTTCAATTGTAAAGTGAGAGGGATGTTGAATTTATTCAAGGTCACTTCGACTAAAACTTACAAGCCGAAATTTCTTACCGAAGAAATTTCCTTTTGATTCTATTATGGATGTTGGTCCCAACATATTGTGACCTTCCACCTTTTTGAATGTTTCTTTTGCTTCTCAGTTTAGTATTTGAATTCCTCTTCGAAAAGGAATTTATTGTTTTCCACAATCCTTTTAAGTTGCTTTGTGAACAAAAGCATTGGCATCTATGCTCTCTGCACAAGCGCAACACTTGTATGCACTCAAAGTTTTGGTGAATATTTTGCCACGAAAAGGCTTAACTAGCGAATCGTATGTTCCTCCCATTAACAAAGTTCTAATAACAATCTATGCGAATAAGCACTACTTATACTGTTATACATGGCACTTTTTTGTAGGGTTGGAGCTCCTTTGGAAGCCCTCATGAACCTTTGAGCCATACCCTCATGTTGAAAATTATAGGACTTCCATTTTTTCTCACAAGATTAATCTCTTTTTCATACAAAATATGTACTGTAATCGTTGTAAGAATTGTTTGCATTATTGAATGAGCTCAAACTTGTAGGGATGTGCACAAACCAGCTAGGGTTAGATTAATATTGAGATATTTTTCAATCCAACTCGACCTCCTTAGATTGAGAAATCTCCACTTTAAATCTAATTAGTGTAAACTCTAGAAAGTAAAGACTAGGATCAGATTAGATTGTCGAGTTTGTGCAATTTTTTCAAGCCCAATAAAACAATTAGGGTTTCATTCAACTATATAGGCACATCACTCAATATATAAATGATTGCAATTTACACATATTAAGCCTAATATTTCAACTTGGAACAAAACTAAATCTCAAAATAAATAAAACTAACAAATATCAACTAAATATCAAAATTCAAAATAAATCAAACTAATAAATTTAAAATGCATACATTCTAAATTATTAATAAAGTGAGTTCATTTAAGTTATTTGAGTTGAAAATTTAAACCCAATTCAACTCATCAATCCATGAAAAACCAACTCGAGATATCTTGTTGAATTAGATTCATGATCTGGTTTAGTGGATGCGCATGACGATGCCTTGAACATCTTAAATATGATCCGATTGGACAAGATAACGAGTAAAGATGATGCATCTCGGTTTTGGTTTTAACTCAGTTAAACATAACATGAATCATATAGCAAAGATTGGAGAGAATGAAAATTAGTATACTCCACTTACAATAACCCTTGGTAGCTTCAAATAGCCAATACATGCAAACGATCTTGCGGTTTGTCTTTCTCTTTAAATCTTACTAATATGCGAATGATGCGAAAATATTGGTCCCCATGTAATCATATCTTGGTGGAGAATACCCACTAGGAGAGTAGAGTTATAAATTTGTGCAGAAAATTTTTGAAAAAAAAAAAAAAAGGGAATAAAACTCATGCGCATTAAGAGATGGCCCATAAAGAAAATGAAGTCAAATCCCATCACTCTTTATGGGAAAAGTTTATTCAAAAAATGGTGCAAAGGAGTTTTCAACAGCGAAGTGAGAGTGACGTTGAATATATTTTTTCTTCACAGAAATATCAGATTAAATCAATTTTTAGTGATGCCCCATCAAACAGGAAACTGGTATAGTCGTTGGTCCCCTAACAAACCAACCTTTTGCATTAATTTTCTCCCCCCATTTGCCCACATTTTATTTTGCTTTCCATAGAGATCAGCACCTATAGTTTACTAATTCTTCTGGCGTCATGCAATTAGCATCTGCAAAGTATAACTTACTGCATGCTCAAACTATGGTTTTGAGTGAATTACTGGCTCCCAAGACACCAACAACATTTAATTTGCTAAAAGTTATATACCGACGATTTTAAAACCCACAAATCCATATATAAAATAAAAGCCTTTTAACTTTTTAGCTCACTCTTTTTTAAACTCCCATTTAAGTTTTGAAAAACTCACATTTTTCACATCATTATTGTAATATAAATATTTTTAATTTATTTTCTTTTGTTGAATATTTGTTAAAACAGCCGCTTTTAATTCAGTTTTATATATATTATAATAAAGCAGCCAAAATACTAAACAAAACTTCAATTAAATTATGTTTGGTATTTTTTAAACATATTATACTTTAACTATATTGCATGTATTTTACAATTTTTTTTTATTTGGATATTAATTTCTTTGATAAATATGTATAATAATTTATAAATATCATTCGACTATTAAACAAATATTTAGAGACACCAGAGTTAAATTTGTTGCCAATTTTTTTTCTTTGTTTAAATTTTGGTACTGTTATTTAGTTTTACAAGCTATATATTTCCTAATAATAAAGGATCTTAAATAACAAGCATATATAATACGCGGTCCCGGGTCCTCCCCCATTTCTTTTTCATCCAGAAGCTTGTCTCAACTCTCAACCAGGTTAATAATTGAACCATTTTTGTCTTTTTGGTATAAACTTTCCAGTCTCCATAGACTTCAACAGTATGCTATAGTAGAACACTTTTAAGCCTGTTCATTGGCTGAAAAGGCTAAGTGGTGAATGAGTACGTAGCACCAAAATCGAATACCAATGCCAAGTCAATTTCTAGCTTATAATGCACAATTAATAGCAGGGAAGAAGGAAAAAAAAAAAGGCGAAGATTCCAAAACCATGAGCATTAGAGATCTTACAATCCCAGATTCTTCCTTTTCACTTTCTCTATCACAAAATTTTATTTTTCACAAATTTATTTAGGTTATTATTTTGGTGGGACAAAGAAAGCACGTCTCTTTGGCCGTTGAGTGGGCGGCAATACATATATGCGAAAATGACAGTGCTATAAGGCATATAGAACCCTTCTAGCTAGTTTTTAGCTTTCTGGCTTTATGTATGAGGGTGAATATCTCTCCTCCATATGCCCTACAATATGCGGACAGAGACTCTCACACGTACCTTTTCTTTTCATGATAATGGTTCTTCTTGCTCAATATTAATGTATTTAGCTCTGAACTATGTCTTTCTTCTTGACCTAGTTAATTAACCTAACCAACCAACCAAGCTATTGTTGAGTCATATATATATAGTTATGTTACTTTGCCAAAAAATTAAATAAAAAAATAGATAGACCATTTTTATGCTGTATTTCCTGGAAGTTAGAGCCACATGAAGAGAAAACTATATACATTCTTCTTCATAAAAAATTAAAAGAAAAAAAGAAAAAACTTTTGGACCAGTTTGGGAGATGTACAATATTCTTTCCTGACTCTTTCTTTTTTCATTTGTCGGCACTAATGTGTGTAGCATTCCTTTCTTTACACGCATTCGTTTATGAGAGAGAGAGAGAGAGAGAGATTGTAAAGTTGAGGGCTAGTTTAAGCTAATCACTAATATGCTTCTTCCTCAGATAATCCTGAGAAAGCAGGTTGTGGGGCTTAATATTAGAAGCCATATTGTGTGATAACAGGTTTCTCCGCGTCTACTGGTCAAGCTAGAAAACTAGTGTTTTAACTAAGTTATGAGTAGTTTATAAAGATGGCATTCAATTCTTGCTGTATCATTTGGATTCACCTATCTTATAGTCAACTTGATGCTAAATTGGTTTTATATTTTCTAACAAACAACATCACTGCACATAAGCTTTTATGCTATCTTTGTTGGAGACTGCAAATCTCTAATGAATTCGATAGTTTACCATGAAAGAAATCAAATTAATAGCTGGCTTTCTAACAAAGTTTGGATGAACACACAACTTGCCTTTTGTTACCCATGGCATAACTTCAATATGCAACTAAGGCCTTTGTTAAATTTTGATTAGCTAACATGTTTTAACTCGTTTTGTAAGTACTTATAATAACTCTTATATTTAGTTTATATATTAGCTCATTTCTGTCAAAAGGAAAAAGAAAAGATAGAGTCTGCCAAAATGTTTAGGATTCAAACCTTCCAATAAAAAAGACAAAGGTTATAAAGAGGGCAGTATCTTAACTTAGGAAAAACACCATTTTATGGACAAAAATATGTATGCGTAATATGCAAAATGGTGAACTCAAACAGATAATTTTACTATGAAGTGATTAGTCAGTGCAATAACACACTTATTATTATTTATTCTTATTTGAGGGAATGTCTCGGCCGGAATTGAACCCATGACAGGGGGAAATTGAAGAAGAAAATGGACAACTTCTGTTGTATATATGTGTAAATATGCTTAATCTCATATTCCATAAAGTATGAAGAATTGCTAAACTGACGCATAAAAGGTTAGAGAAACACTATCATTATATTCAATGGCGGAGGGAGGGCCAGGGGACCATCCCCCTAACTTTACAATTTCTCCATTCTCTTCCTAAGTTTTTCCTTTTTAAATTAAACTTAAATTTTTTTTGCTAACTTTTTTGTTTGGTTTTATTCTCTCATCGTCATCTCAATAATAATAATAATAATAATTTTTTAATTTTGACCTCCCTTTCTTGTTTGATAGTAATTTCCCACAGTAAGGTTCTTACTGTGGCAAAAAAAAAAAAAGTGTTTAATGAAGATATTTTATTATGTATTCCTATTGTATAACTAAACAATTTTTTATTTTTTATTTTTTACATTTATCTCCATTTCGAGTTTATTTCCTAGATCTCTTTCAAACTTTTTTATTTTTTTGGTTGAGAAGACTCTTTCCAACCTAATAGTTAATAGCTAATAAATAATTTCATATCATACCATTACATGTAACTTATCAATTTACAGATATAGAACAAATTAAGAGCACTAGCAGTGGGAGTGTAAACACATTCCAGTTGCTATTTTAGCCACTAAAAACCCAAAAACGTACTTCAACCCAGTATGCAAATCCTAAAAATTTTATAACCCATGAACAGTAAGTACCTATATTTACAACCTATTGTTCATGAGTTTCTAAACCCAAAGAATATTAATTTATTCATTTTTTGCTCTCTCTCTCTCTCTCTCTCTCTTACTTTTTCTCTGACCCTCTGAAACTCTCTTCTCTCTCAACTCTTCTTTCTCAACTCTCTGCTTGCTCTGTGCTTGTGGATTTTGTGGATTTTCCTTTGATTTTTTTTTTTTGGTGTGGGTTTCTGTGCATATGGTGTTGCCAACTTGTTGTGGTGGTTGGGTGTTGTTGTGGTGGTGAGGTGGAGGGTGTGGGTTTGTGGTGATTGGCGTCTGTGATGGACATCGGCGTCTGTGGTGGAGCATAGAGGTAGTGGGTTGTGGTCGAGGTTTGTGTTCGCAGTGTGGTTCATGGTTGTGGTTGCGGTGTGGGTCATGGTGGTTGCAGGTTGAATCGTTTTGGTATTGTTTCGGTTTGGTCGGTTTTGGTTGATTTTGTGGGTTTGGTGGTTTGTTGTGATGTTTGGCGGTGCTGTGGTGGTGGTTTAGTGGGTTTGGTATGGGCTTTTTGGTTGGTTCTCGATGGTTCGCTATGTGAATGGTGGTGGGTCTTGGTGTTTTGCTGGGTTTGCAGTGGTTGTTGTTGTGGGTGATGTTGACAGGTAGTAGTGGGGAAGAGGAAGAGTTGTTGGGTAGAATAGAGAGATGGGAGAGAAGAGAGAGAAATAGATTTTTTTATATTATTTGATGGTGTAGTTTATATAATTTTAATCAGGTGTATATAAAAATAAAAATTGAGATGTAAGGTGAGTTGTAAAATTGGTTGGTAAGATAGATAAAACAGGTTTTGAGAATGCAAAATAGAACTTTTTTGCATCTCCTGATACTAATGCTCTAATTACAATAATATAGTTACAAAAATCATATTCACATTTCTTTAACAAGTACTATTTATTTTTTTAAAAGGAGATATAGATAACAACAAAAGTGATACTAAGGTTTATTAAAAATTTGTTAATGAAACATTTATGATAATGATATTGTTGTGAAATACACAATTAGAATAGTATTCATTAATTCCACATTCATATCCAAATCAACTTATTGTGACTTTTATTTTGTAAAATATTAATTCTCAATATAGATTATTATTCAGATAAGCTATTATTTCTAAAATATTTTATAAAACTAAAATAACTTTGACCCTCTTATTATTATAATAATAATAATAAATAAATAAATGTTTTGCAACTGATTATATTCATCCAAGAAATGTTTCATTTTTATTCTCAAACTTCATACAAAATGGTTATAAATTGATTAATGATACGTACTACTTCCTTATTAATTATCATCCGGAAACCAACAAGAGAGTGGATATACGTCGGCAAGATTGGCATGTTATCAAACAATTCATTCTGTAATTTTAGGTGAGCCGTTGGACTTGGGACAGTTTTGGTTCCTTTGCTCAACTTCCATATTTTTAATGCCTGTACACACGTTAATGTTCTCGGACTAAGAACTCATTTTGATGAATTATAACGAGCATTAACACGTTGCTAATGATGCTTGGAGAAAGGTAACTCGAACCCAAAACGCTTTGTTGGCCTAAGCTCCAGCCCACTAATCGCGTTGATGTTAAAACTCTTGTATGCATGTAAAAAAATCCTGTATTGGACTCGTTGAGTCAACCGCGTGGAAGGGAAAAGAGAAGGAAAGAGAAGGGGGAGGGTGTAGCTTGAATAGGTCATATCTAAGGGAAACTTTTGTTTGGTATTTTGGGGGAAAAAGTAGCTGAAAAGGTTGGCCAAAGCGAACAGAGAAGGTAGGAACAAAAAAACACATCACATCAAACACCTTTTACTCTCTCTCTCTCTCTCTATCAGAGTTTTGAGGAATAGTCAGTGTATAGGAGAGAAAAAACCCTTCTTCATGGGTGGGGCCCTACGTTCTCAAAGATGATTCAACCTCAACAAAAAATGCTTTCATACACTCCAATATATATGATGATGAATGATATGTGTGTGGTGGTGGTTGTGGGGTTAATTCTCTCCTTGTCACTCTCAACCTTTACAAATTGAACCGTCCCTCTCTCCCTCTCTCTCTCTCTCTCTGTGACTCGACCGATTCACAACTTGTTGACTCGGTTGATTTGGACACCTCTTAATAAGTTTTGATACCAATGTTTTTGGTTTTGGTTTTGGTTGGAATTTGGAATATGAAGTTGTGCAGGGCTCACATGCTAAAATACTATTTCTTTCTTTATAATTGCCTTTTGAATTTATGCCTTGTTTCATTTATTTGTTCAAATCTTCTTCTTCTTTTTCCACTTTTCCTTTTCAATCGTCATACAATCAAGTCACTCTCTTATAACTTATATTCCAAGGTAGTTTGCCTTCTTAAGCTACTTGTAGTTAGCTCTAGATCCACAAAATATAACAGCAAAAATACCATTCATCATTGAACAAGATGCCATATAGCCAAATTCCAAACCACACACAACAAGCATGCACAGTGTATTGTATATAAACTTTAATTAAATTTGAATACCTGAGCTATATCAATTCACAAATCCATTCATTTGAATTTAACTACAACTCCGTTTATGGAACTGTGTATATAAATTTAATTGAAAAATTTAAGGTATAATACGCGTTTTTTAAGTTTTATCGTATTGCAAGAATTGACATAAACCCAACTTAATTTAATAGATACTAACTCGTATCTGTGATATCAAACCTCATAAGCAGTGTCACTGTCCAAACCCCCAAACCGTCGAAATCGCTATCAAAGCTCAACTTGCTTCAAAAGCAAGGGTATGGATCGACTATTTAATTCAATAAAATAATGGACAACTTAAGAATTTGAGTTGCTTTAACTCGTTACCGAGTCAACTCATCAATGTCAAACTGATTATTCCCACACGTTGCTCCAAAAGAAAGATCAAAAAGTTACACGTAGGCAAAGATAGTGACGCTGACTGTCATTGTTTGCCCCACTCAAAGCATAAGTGGACGCAGCATCTCTCTCCTATAGAAAAAGCATGATGATGATGATCATCATCATCATAGACTCTGCGAACGAGTGAGGTAGATCCAATTCGTGTTAAAAATGGGGTCATTTTAATCGTGCTGTAAAACCTATAACTTTTGTTAGATATTTGACAGGATGAAGTATATTTACACAAAATAGAAAGTTAAAACAATTTTGTTAATTAAAAAAAAAAAGATTTGTTTTTAATAAAAATATAAAATTTAGCTCTAAACTAATTTGAAATTATATTTTCTAATCTATTTATTTGAAGATTTATAAAACTATCAATATGTATTATTTAAATAAGTCACATAACTTTTTTAAAAAGTTATATAACTAGAATTATGGACAAAGTTTTACTATGTGGTGATTTAGAAGACTGTCCATATGTATTATTTAAACAAAATGACAAAACTTAGGTACAATATTTAGGTGTTGTTTCTTAAATACCTTATTAAAAATTCTGCTATGTGAATTTTTTTCATGAGATGTAAGTGCATTTTTAAGTTAAGATTCAACTATGTGACTACTTAATTAAAAAAAGGAACTTAAGAAATAATACCTAAGATACTGTATCTAAATTTTGTCCTAAACAAAATACACTGACTCATTAAAAATATCATATGAGGATGATCTTTTTAACTACCATGTAATAAATTGGTATAAGTTTCCTCCAAACTAGCTTAAAAATATAATTTTCTTTAAAAAAAAAAAAAAACTACACATATACAGTCTTTTTAATCTTCACATGAAGACCACCATATATTTTTAATGCGATGGTCATTCTACAAGTATAAATGTTTATGGAGTGTGGAGGATAAGGGCTAGAATTCAAGTTTTTAAAAGGGAGTTTTACACACATATATATTTAAATTAGGTTAGAGTAAAATTCTATCTTGTATTAAAAAAAAATTCTTCATATAAAGATAACTCTATTCTTCAAACTATTTTAAAGTGAAACTTTTTTCTTAACAAAAGATAGAAAAACTTTAGCTCCAAAAACTGGGGAAAATAGTTAACTAATTTTTTTTTTCTAACTATCTAGTTAGTTGTTCCGGTTTTTAAACTATATTACATACTAGCATTTCGAGTCTAAAAGACTCGATTTTGGCCTATAAATCGAGTTTTAAAGACTCGATTTTTATGGTCTGATGTGGCATCTTTTTTCCACGTGGAGACCACCTAAAAATCGAGACTCAAAGACTCGATTTACAATTCAAAAAAATTTGAAAAAATTTTCAGCCTCCAAGTCTCTCGTACAAACCAAAATACCAAAAAAAGAAAAAAAAATACAATCAGAGAGAGTGAAAGAATCCAGAAAAAGATCAGATCAGATCAGAGCTCAAATATGTTCATCAGTAAAGAAAAAAAAAAAAATCCAGAAACAGCGGCCTGGGCTCGCGAGGCTGACCGGATCAGATCAGATCAAAGAGAGAGAGAAAGGCTAGATCAGAAATCAGAGATCACAGAGAGAGAGAGAGTCAGATCACGGCCTGGGTCGCGCGACCCAGGCCGCGCGGACCCAGGGTCGCGCTGCCTGGGCTCGCCTGGCTCGCGCGAACCCAGGCCGCGCGAGCCCAGGGTCGCGCGGCCTAGGCTCGCCTGGCCTGGGTCCGCCGGCCTGGGTCCGCCGGCCTGGTCTTTCCTTCTCCTTCGGGTTTTTTTTTTTTTTTTTTTTTGTTCTTCTGCTCTGATTTCTTTTTTGCTGAGCTGCTGTTCTTTTCTTTATATATGGGCTTATAAATCGAGTATAAGAAACTCAATTTCCATGTGGACGCCACGTAGAAAAAGTGCCAACTCAGACCCGATCAAAATATGAAAATCGACCCTCAAACACTCGATTTATAGCCCCTAAATCGAGTCTCTTAGACTCGAGATGTTAGTAAAAAATATAATTTGAAACTAATGACAACTAACTACATAGTTTGAATTTTATGACTATTTACCCATTTCATCCCCTGGTAGACGATAGACCCATGTAATTATGGTTTTAAAAATCAGTACAGTTAAAAGAACCGAAAATACACCAATTCCCGATTTTCACTAGTTTTGGACCTATTTTAGCTGATTTTTTTTTTATCGATTTTAAAAGTTTTTATCAGACTGGTGCATTGAACCGACCTGTCCAATCCGATATTTAAAGCCTAACCCCACAATGAAATGTTGGATTTGGGTTGAGTCATTTCCAATTCTCACATGGTCAACTTTTTTTTTTTTTTAATTTTTACCCATACCTATAATTTCTTTGTAGTTCAAGCAAGTTATCGGGTTCGGATTAAATTTGGCAATTTTTTTACGAGTCTAAATCATAATGACATCGAGTCTGAAAGCACTCAGTAATGTACAGAATCTATGCTCACCATCTGTTCTGCAATGCTGGCCCCACCTCACACCACCATACACTCCGCCAATAAATAATAACGAGCCCCTACATGAAACATAAATTTATGTCCCAAAATCGAACCTTTTTTTTTTTTCGCTTTTTTAAAATTTAGTTACTTTCTTAAACTCAACGAACATATTTATATATATAAAAATAACAGAAACATTATTAAAAAAACAGTTTCATAGTAGTATTTATTTTATATCTAATTTTGCCGGCGATGCCTACGCCGGTTAGTGTAGCCAGGCAATGCTTAACACCAGAGGCAGCTCACGCGCTGGACGAGGCGGTGGCCGTCGCACGCCGACGTGGACACGCTCAAACGACGTCGCTCCATGCCGTCTCTGCTC
>NW_027070586.1:0-66768 GCF_002906115.3 Quercus suber | reverse complement strand
TCCAGCGAATTGGGAAATAGATAAGTGTTTTGTTTAGAAAACCATACTGGGGGACTATGGATGATCTAACTCAGAATTGGAGTCGTCTCACCCTAACTGATAGGGAAGGGTCTGGGATATAGGCTAACTACTAAGGACAGTTTGGAGGATTTTTCCATTGTCGCAAAGTTCTTTACGAATAGAGCTTTAAACATCGACGTCATTGCACGTACTTTTAACCCTTTGTGGAGGTCTCGCAATGGATTCAAGATTCAGAACTATGGAGATCATTAGATTCTATTTACGTTTGACAACAAGAACGATGTGGACAAAATTATCTCCAATGAACCATGGAGTTTTGATAAGCACTTGGTCGTGATGCGGAAATATGAAAAAGAAACTCCGGTAGCTGATGTCAAATTTGACAGGGCAAGTTTCTGGGTCCAATTACATGGTATCCCACCTAGCTATATGACAATGGAGGTGGCTTTGAAGATTAGCGAAGTTATTGGAGTAGTGTCTTGTCCAAAAGAGTTCAAGGAGATGGATGGTGGAAACTTCCTTCGCCTAAAGGTAAGTTTAGACTTAACTCTCCCGTTGTGCCATGGCCGACTAATTTCTCTAGAGAATGGGAAACAAATTTGAATAAGTTTCAAGTACGAACAACTGCCAAATCTATGTTATTGGTGTGGCCGCCTTATGCATGACGATTAGGATTGTGAAATTTGGATTGATAGTGAAGGGATTCTAAAAAAAAAAAAAAAAAAAAAAAAAAAAACCACTAGCCGAGAAGTAAGCTTGTTACTCCAAGGAACACCAACAGCACCTTCAAAATGAAGGGACAAAACAATTCTACTTTGCAATGATAAGTTGAAAGCCAACGCTCAGTTGCTACAGAGAAACCTTGTTTGTAACAATTGATTATAAAAAATTATTAAAAAATGTTATATCTATCAATTTCTCAAAACTTAGATGATAGAGTTTTGAGCAATTTCAATTTCATAAATTCAGTTCCATTGTGATTTCAAATCATAATTTTAGTTATAAAAAAAATACTGAGTGTGTATAATAGTGTATTGAGTGTGTGCAATATAAATTTCCCTAAAGTTTTACCTCAAGTAAACTATTCAAACAATTAATAAGACCTTTCTCAAAAAAAAAAAAAAAACAATTAATAAGACAAACATTATTTTAATTTTGAGTACAATTTTTAATTCCTTGAAATATTAGTAATAGAGAGTTTTAGCTAATTTAATTATCCTAAAAAATAATAAAATTAACTAATTTAATAATTAATGAGATGTTTATGCTCTCCCCAGTCCCTATTCCTCGGTCGTCCCAGTTTTCTTATATTGGGATGTTTTTGGCCTTCCCACGACTTGTGCTTATGGGGCAAAGTCTTTCTTTTATATACAATTCTTTATTCAGATTATCAATATATTTATATCTTTTTTTCAAAAAAATTAATGAGATAAATAGGTCCCAACCTATTTATTGAATTGGCGGAGAAAAGTAGAAAGAGAAAGACAAACATATTTATTGAATTATTAACATTTGTGGTAAAGCCTCTTCACCTCTCCCCTATGCGTGTTTTTGTTTCTTAAAAATAATTTGGAGGGTAGTAAGGATAGTTAGTCAATTTACTTTACAAAGTTAACCCAATTTACTCATATTTGATTTTTTTAGGCGAACTCCATCCGGTGTGTGAGCCCATGAAGCCACGGTTTTCCTGTAAAATGAAAAATAAAAGTATCTTCTTGCAAATATTTTACATAAAAATAAAATAAATGGAGCGTAAATTCTCCGTTTAAATTAAATTTAAATTTAGAGGGCACATGACACATTGTAGAAAGATCTCAAATTAGAGGATTAATTATGCAAATTATAAGTTCGGGGGAAATTAAAACTGAGGTGAAAGATTATGACAAAAAAGTATAATTTTCCAAAATCTTTTTCAAAACTCTTTTTTTTTTTTTTGTCAAAACAAATAGAAAACCTAATAATTTCTACCTAAAAATACAAAGAAAGTTAAACTTCATATTCTAAACCCTATAGTTTAGATTATATTACATTAAAAGTATAACAAATTCAACTTTTTTTTTTTTTTGGGAGAAGATTATTGCAAATTAAACTAATTGGTAAACCCTGCATTGTACGGGAAAGATTTAAAATACAAAATTTTCTTATTTTTTATTTTCTGCTTTAAATATGAAATTGATATTTATTGTGGTTATTAAGAGAGATTTATTGTGATTAAGTTTGTATATGGAACTATATATATAATAAAATTTGTTTTTTTTTTTATTAAATTAAAGATAACCGGGCGGAGTTTCCTGCCCATAAAGGAGGAAATCCCCATCGACTGATTACCATCACACCGTTGGACGTGGGGAGCATGGAACCGCTAGAATTTAATGCGGGTGTGCACCGTATATCAAGGCGCCAGAAATGTGTATTAGGCAGGTGAAAAGACTCCAACGCTGAATAGGCTGAGGCTGGGTGAGTCATGACGAAGGCCCGAGGATATCAAAACCCTTTTCCTCGTCCGAGGATATGGACAGCAGGATTTTGAGGGGCTATTATGGGGTCTGAGAATTTGGTGACCTCGGCCCACTTTATATCCGGCCCAAGGCCCATGTCGAGGAGGAAGGAATGTCCAAGGATGAAGTGTGAAAGTTTGAGTTGCCAGGAACACTGCCGAGGATGACCTTGCCCTCGGCCAACCGAGACCAACACTAAGCGGAGGAGTAAGTCCAGGATAAGCTGTCACCTCCACACTAAATACGCTCACCTAATCTCCTAGCCGCACTAATGGAGATGTGACCTTTGGACAGGGCAGCCTTGGTTGCTGCAACTCACATAAGCCTGGTAAAACGGCTGATGGGAGGGCGGTTAAAAGAGAGGGGCATGGATGATCAACAAGTGGAAGAGAGAGGTTGTAAAAAGAGGGCTATAAAAGGGGAAGAAACAGATCAGCTAGGGGGGCTTTTAGCTCTGGACGATTCCTCGGGAGAGAGGGAGACCACCATCAGGCTCCTCGGACGGTTCCGAGGGCACACCTCGGAGGGTAATCTTGGTCTACCAGCCTTCGATGGAGGTGAATGCCACATTGGATGTTGTCCACTTGCTAAGGTTTAGTTCTTGAACCCGCTTTTTACAAATTCATTGTACTGGGTTAACCGGGCTTGAGTCCACTCTCTCAATAGTAGAAGTGCTCAAACCCGGTCCCTACACAACTAATTTCAAAATTTAATTCAGTCTTGTTATTTTACTTTCGTTTAATTCAATCTTCTAATTTTAAATTTTAGACTAAAATGCAAATTGCACATTCTAAGTTTCAAATTTACTAAATTCAGAAATTCTATCCAATTTTGTTAAAAGAAAATTATTTTCTCATAAAAAATCTATAAAATTAATTAAAATATTTTATAGATTTTTTAGTTTTTTAAAAAAAAAATCTATTTTCGCTAATTAATTGCATACTTAACAACAATTTTTTGCTGAAAGTGAAGTTATCAGACTAAGTGTCTGTTTGGAAACAACTTGTCTTGCTTTTTGCTAAATTTTTTTTGCAACTAAAAAGTATACTTATATTTTAAAAAAGTAAGAAAAAGTGAGTTTTAAAAATTGTATATAAAAATTAAAAGGTAAAAGCTGATGTTAAAAGCTAATGTCAAACAGACTATAAATTAAATTTTGGAAAAAGCTTAGAGGTGTAATTAAAAAAAAAAAAAAACAATTGGGCCCTGAGAGAGCTTGTGAAACGGTGCGTTTCATGCTTCACACAAAAAGGAGGTAAAAAAAAAAAAAAAAAAAAAAATGTCCCCAGCAAAGCTGAGATGAAAGCAGAGAAGGACAACTGGATTGATTCTCCTCTTCTAAAAGCATAGCTTCCGCCAACTACTGGGACAACAATCTCATATTGCCAAATTCTATTTCTAATATACACATGATTGTGTGTGTGTTTTTTTTTTTTTTTTTTTAATAAATAAATTTAACCAACAGTTTCAATATCTGAAAACAGAGAACATTTTTCTAAGTATGTGAATAAGAGTATCAGAAAACAGAATTGGGAGAAAAGTAAATCATTAATTAATTGATTGGTACAAGCCTTATATATAATATCGGGTTAAAGTGTTAAACCCAGAAGAGAGGAAAAGCAAAACTAACTAAACTAACCAAAACAGAACATCCTAACAGACTCAAGCACGTGTGTACGTGTGAACACTTATGCAGAAAACAGAAATAAACCAAAGCTATGTCGTATTTTACAAACTCAATAGCAAAGCCTAAACTACAGTCGTTTCTGATCTAACTCTTTTTCCTCCTTATTAAATCTGCTACTGCTACATTCTGCAACTGAGGCTTGAAGGTGTTTTACTGATCTGGTTCATGAACTTGCTTTGTATGTGAGCTATGTTGATGCACACTACCTTGATAAAGAGTTCAAGCAAGACATAATCTTTGATGTTTCAGATTTTATTTTATTTTTAGTTAGAAGCGCAGTGCATTTGTGTATATATTGGAAGAATGCAAGCAAAAGCATTTGCAAATTTAAGAGTAATAGAAGTTCCTAGTTTTTTTATTTTTTATTTTTTATGATACTAGTTTCAGTTGCTTGGAATTGTGATGTGGTGAGGAAAACTTAGGTCTAGTCTAGGAGAAGCATTTAAGAATAAATTCTAGCAACAAACAAGGTTAAAAGCAAAGAAATAGACTAGAAAATGCTACCTCCAACGACTCTAAAAACACTTTTTTTATAATGTATAATAGGAGATATATAATACCAACTTGCTGTTTTCTTTTATATATATGTGTGTGTGTGTGTGTGTGTGTGTGTTTTTGTGAATAGAATTTCGTTTAACTTAGTTGCAGTTCGTTGATGATTAAGCTCTACAATGTGATTATACTTTTTTCTTATAACAGCTTGTGATGCTTGAATCTTTCTTGTTGCTTTTGTTGATCGAGGTTGAAACTTGATTCGAGTCTTCTCTCAAACAAAAAGGTCTAAGAAAAAAAAAAAAGTCTTGTAGCTTTTGTTGAGCTTGGGATACTTGAATCTTTCTTGTGCAGTGATTTAGAGTTTCTTCTATGAAGAGAAAAAAAAGAGGGGGGGGGGGGGAAGTTTAGGAACATTTCTTATCAGTAATTTCTAGCTTCATGCCTCTTTTATTAGTATTTTTCTTTTCCAAGTACAGTTTTTTGAACATTACTTTTCTTTTTTCAATGTACAGACAAACTCATTTTCCAAAAGCTGGAAAACTTGAATTGTACTAGGTTCCTGAAACTTGAAGTTCCAATTTGGTCCTTGACATTTAAGAATCCGACTAACTTCTGGACTTTTGTCCCACTAGTATTAGGTCAAATTTTTGGGATGACAACAAAGGCACAAACGAAATTAGCAATAAGATTTGAATAAGAATACCAATAACTAGGGAGGGAGCTATCTAACCCAAAGCCATGAAGCTTTTCTATCATCCTTACCTACTTGAAATAAGTATATGTTATCCCCAGCAAGCTACCTTATCTACACTTTTTTTGTTTTTTGTTTTTGCTAAGTACCTTATTTACACTCTTGGAAACAATAGTTTTAACTATCCGAAACAAAACCCATTAACAGCTTTGAAGGCATGGCATTAAGTCATAGTGGACTTGGAACATAAGCAACTAAATTTTGTCCATAATAAAATGCCTCAAGTATAAGCAATCTCTGGTTTGCGACACAATGGATTTCCATTACATATGAATTATGTGGTTCATATTTTTCCCATTTCTCTTGTATGCTTGCTTGTTATAGTTATGCTCCAACAAAATGACCCAATAGGCCGATAGTGGTATATATTTTTTTGATAACCCCAATAGTGGTATATATGATGTCAAGTGAAACTCTACCTTAATTAGATGGAAAAGTAGAGTGTCAAAATCTCATTTGTTCTTTGCAATTGAAGAATTGCTTCCTTTTTAATTAATTAATTAATTAATTTTTTATAACCGACCACTCACTTAATATTCTATATACCTAAAATCCATCAAGTTTTCCCATCATATGATAAATATAATTTCTATAAATATATAAGAGCATTGTCTTATCTTATGGCAATAAGCAGCCAAAACAATAGTTTATCCAAAAAAAAAAAAAAAAAAGAGCCAAAACAATAGCTGGAAGCCTTAATTAGAAACTTTCTTTTGTACAAACTATTTACATCATTCTATAAGAATGTTGTTTATTATTGTATCTATTTACAAACTTATTATACATCATATGGATATTAAAACTGTTTTTCTAATAGGTGAATTAGGAAAAAAAAAATTTATATGAAGCAACCCGAGGGTTGTGTTGTCCTTGGACAATAACTTAAAGTTTGTAAATTGGTTAAATTCTTGTATGGGTTAAAACAAGCANAAAAAAAAAAAAAAAAAAAAAAAAAAAACCACTAGCCGAGAAGTAAGCTTGTTACTCCAAGGAACACCAACAGCACCTTCAAAATGAAGGGACAAAACAATTCTACTTTGCAATGATAAGTTGAAAGCCAACGCTCAGTTGCTACAGAGAAACCTTGTTTGTAACAATTGATTATAAAAAATTATTAAAAAATGTTATATCTATCAATTTCTCAAAACTTAGATGATAGAGTTTTGAGCAATTTCAATTTCATAAATTCAGTTCCATTGTGATTTCAAATCATAATTTTAGTTATAAAAAAAATACTGAGTGTGTATAATAGTGTATTGAGTGTGTGCAATATAAATTTCCCTAAAGTTTTACCTCAAGTAAACTATTCAAACAATTAATAAGACCTTTCTCAAAAAAAAAAAAAAAACAATTAATAAGACAAACATTATTTTAATTTTGAGTACAATTTTTAATTCCTTGAAATATTAGTAATAGAGAGTTTTAGCTAATTTAATTATCCTAAAAAATAATAAAATTAACTAATTTAATAATTAATGAGATGTTTATGCTCTCCCCAGTCCCTATTCCTCGGTCGTCCCAGTTTTCTTATATTGGGATGTTTTTGGCCTTCCCACGACTTGTGCTTATGGGGCAAAGTCTTTCTTTTATATACAATTCTTTATTCAGATTATCAATATATTTATATCTTTTTTTCAAAAAAATTAATGAGATAAATAGGTCCCAACCTATTTATTGAATTGGCGGAGAAAAGTAGAAAGAGAAAGACAAACATATTTATTGAATTATTAACATTTGTGGTAAAGCCTCTTCACCTCTCCCCTATGCGTGTTTTTGTTTCTTAAAAATAATTTGGAGGGTAGTAAGGATAGTTAGTCAATTTACTTTACAAAGTTAACCCAATTTACTCATATTTGATTTTTTTAGGCGAACTCCATCCGGTGTGTGAGCCCATGAAGCCACGGTTTTCCTGTAAAATGAAAAATAAAAGTATCTTCTTGCAAATATTTTACATAAAAATAAAATAAATGGAGCGTAAATTCTCCGTTTAAATTAAATTTAAATTTAGAGGGCACATGACACATTGTAGAAAGATCTCAAATTAGAGGATTAATTATGCAAATTATAAGTTCGGGGGAAATTAAAACTGAGGTGAAAGATTATGACAAAAAAGTATAATTTTCCAAAATCTTTTTCAAAACTCTTTTTTTTTTTTTTGTCAAAACAAATAGAAAACCTAATAATTTCTACCTAAAAATACAAAGAAAGTTAAACTTCATATTCTAAACCCTATAGTTTAGATTATATTACATTAAAAGTATAACAAATTCAACTTTTTTTTTTTTTTGGGAGAAGATTATTGCAAATTAAACTAATTGGTAAACCCTGCATTGTACGGGAAAGATTTAAAATACAAAATTTTCTTATTTTTTATTTTCTGCTTTAAATATGAAATTGATATTTATTGTGGTTATTAAGAGAGATTTATTGTGATTAAGTTTGTATATGGAACTATATATATAATAAAATTTGTTTTTTTTTTTATTTTTTTTTTATAAGAACTAAATATTATTGCATTAATTAAAATTTTATTATAATTACATTTGCATATGAAGTAGTAAATTTTACCCAAAAAAAAAAATGTACCAAGATCTTAATGAATTGTATAAAATGTAAAATATAATTCAAATTCAATTATATATATATATATATATACAGTTTAAAAGTAATAAATTTAGAAAATCCTTAAGTTTAAAAAGTAATAAATTATGACCTAGAAAATGTTAAATTATAAATTGCACATTTTAACCTTACCTAAAATTTAAGAGAAATGCTATACCTACAATATTTTTACAATATTTTTATAACAAATCCTATCTGGCAGGTTGTTATGGGCTGTTATTGGTGAGGTAGAAAAATAATTTCAATTGTAAGTTTAAATTAGAACTAATAACAACTTGTGGGGCTAAGAAATTGGGGACCTCGGCCCACTTTATATCCGCCCAAGGCCCATGCCGAGGAGGAAGGAAGTCCAAGGATAAAGTGTGAAAGTTTGAGTTGCCAGGAACACTGCCGAGGATGACCTTGCCCTCGGCCAACCAAGACCAACACTAAGCGGAGGAGTAAGTCCAGGATAAGCTGTCACCTCACACTAAATCGCTCACCTAACCCCCTGGCCGACTAATGGAGATTGACCTTTGGAAGGGCAGCCTTGGTTGTTGCAACTCACATAAGCGCTGGTAAACGGCTGATGGGACGGCGTAGAAGAGAGGGCATGGATGATCAACAAGTGGAAGAGAGAGGTTGTAAAAAGAGGGCTATAAAAGGGGAAGAAACAGATCAGCTAGGGGGCTTTTAGCTCTGGACGATTCCCCGGAGAGAGGGAGACCACCTCAGGCTCCTCGGACCGGTTCGAGGGCACACCTCGGAGGGTAATCTTGTCTCCAGCCTTCGATGGAGGTGAATGCCACATTGGGTTGTCCACTTGCTAGGGTTATATTCTTGAACCCGCTTTTACAAATTCATTGTACTGGGTTAACCGGGCTTGATCCACTCTCTCAAAGTAGAAGTGCTCAAACCGGTCCCTACAATTGGTGTTGTCTGTGGGGAGAACTAGTACATTAGCAAGCGCAACGATCAATGATTCCCCGTTGGGGGCTTGTGCGAGGTTAAGCAATTTTTCGTCACCACCGGCGACATCGATCCCGAATCCCATTAAAAAAAAAGGGGATAGAAGGAACAACAAATAATGACGCGTTTGCATAAGAAATAATCATTGCAGAAAAGCAGAAGATTCAGAGAAAAAGAAAAGGGAATAAACATTGCATCATTCTATTAAACAGAAAATAAATACATGATACAAACATAGGCTCAGACAGGCTTGTTTTAAAGCTAATTCTACAAACAGAGGCCCAGACGGGCCTGTTCTAAAGCTAACCCTAAAAGGGAGGGCTGAGGCAAACTTGTTTCAAGGCTACCAACAACCCCCAGGCTGGTGCAGATGGTGCTGGCGCGAGGAGAGGAGCAGATGCAAGAGCGCCTGATGGCCCTCCCCATGACGTCTCTTGATGCTCTCTAGCCCCCCATGGTGATTACCATTGGAGGTGGCAACACCCAGCCATCGGACCTGACGTAGTCTTACGAGCCTTTACCGGTGGGTAGGCCGGAGCGCGAGTCACTTCTAGCTTGAAGGGCAAGCATGGACGCGGCACCGGAGAAAGGCGTTATGTACTTTTGGACCTCCCTCTTGACTGTCATGCACGGCACCATCCATCAGGATGACGCCTAAACCTTACCATATCGGAAGTCTGACGTAAACTACAACCGCAACGACTCTTAATTGAAGGAGGGAGGACAAAAAAAAAAAAAAAAAAAAAAAATGTCCCCAGCAAAGCTGAGATGAAAGCAGAGAAGGACAACTGGATTGATTCTCCTCTTCTAAAAGCATAGCTTCTGCCAACTACTGGGACAACAATCTCATATTGCCAAATTCTGTTTCTAATATACGCATGATTGTGTGTGTGTTTTTTTTTTTTTTTTTAATAAATAAATTTAACCAACAGTTTCAATATCTGAAAACAGAGAACATTTTTCTAAGTATGTGAATAAGAGTATCAGAAAACAGAATTGGGAGAAAAGTAAATCATTAATTAATTGATTGGTACAAGCCTTATATACAATATCGGGTTAAAGTGTTAAACCCAGAAGAGAGGAAAAGCAAAACTAACTAAACTAACCAAAACAGAACATCCTAACAGACTCAAGCACGTGTGTACGTGTGAACACTTATGCAGAAAACAGAAATAAACCAAAGCTATGTCGTATTTTACAAACTCAATAGCAAAGCCTAAACTACAGTCGTTTCTGATCTAACTCTTTTTCCTCCTTATTAAATCTGCTACTGCTACATTCTGCAACTGAGGCTTGAAGGTGTTTTACTGATCTGGTTCATGAACTTGCTTTGTATGTGAGCTATGTTGATGCACACTACCTTGATAAAGAGTTCAAGCAAGACATAATCTTTGATGTTTCAGATTTTATTTTATTTTTAGTTAGAAGCGCAGTGCATTTGTGTATATATTGGAAGAATGCAAGCAAAAGCATTTGCAAATTTAAGAGTAATAGAAGTTCCTAGTTTTTTTATTTTTTATTTTTTATGATACTAGTTTCAGTTGCTTGGAATTGTGATGTGGTGAGGAAAACTTAGGTCTAGTCTAGGAGAAGCATTTAAGAATAAATTCTAGCAACAAACAAGGTTAAAAGCAAAGAAATAGACTAGAAAATGCTACCTCCAACGACTCTAAAAACACTTTTTTTATAATGTATAATAGGAGATATATAATACCAACTTGCTGTTTTCTTTTATATATATGTGTGTGTGTGTGTGTGTGTGTGTGTTTTTGTGAATAGAATTTCGTTTAACTTAGTTGCAGTTCGTTGATGATTAAGCTCTACAATGTGATTATACTTTTTTCTTATAACAGCTTGTGATGCTTGAATCTTTCTTGTTGCTTTTGTTGATCGAGGTTGAAACTTGATTCGAGTCTTCTCTCAAACAAAAAGGTCTAAGAAAAAAAAAAAAGTCTTGTAGCTTTTGTTGAGCTTGGGATACTTGAATCTTTCTTGTGCAGTGATTTAGAGTTTCTTCTATGAAGAGAAAAAAAAGAGGGGGGGTGGGGGGTGGGGGGAAGTTTAGGAACATTTCTTATCAGTAATTTCTAGCTTCATGCCTCTTTTATTAGTATTTTTCTTTTCCAAGTACAGTTTTTTGAACATTACTTTTCTTTTTTCAATGTACAGACAAACTCATTTTCCAAAAGCTGGAAAACTTGAATTGTACTAGGTTCCTGAAACTTGAAGTTCCAATTTGGTCCTTGACATTTAAGAATCCGACTAACTTCTGGACTTTTGTCCCACTAGTATTAGGTCAAATTTTTGGGATGACAACAAAGGCACAAACGAAATTAGCAATAAGATTTGAATAAGAATACCAATAACTAGGGAGGGAGCTATCTAACCCAAAGCCATGAAGCTTTTCTATCATCCTTACCTACTTGAAATAAGTATATGTTATCCCCAGCAAGCTACCTTATCTACACTTTTTTTGTTTTTTGTTTTTGCTAAGTACCTTATTTACACTCTTGGAAACAATAGTTTTAACTATCCGAAACAAAACCCATTAACAGCTTTGAAGGCATGGCATTAAGTCATAGTGGACTTGGAACATAAGCAACTTAATTTTGTCCATAATAAAATGCCTCAAGTATAAGCAATCTCTGGTTTGTGACACAATGGATTTCCATTACATATGAATTATGTGGTTCATATTTTTCCCATTTCTCTTGTATGCTTGCTTGTTATGGTTATGCTCCAACAAAATGACCCAATAGGCCGATAGTGGTATATATTTTTTTGATAACCCCAATAGTGGTATATATGATGTCAAGTGAAACTCTACCTTAATTAGATGGAAAAGTAGAGTGTCAAAATCTCATTTGTTCTTTTGCAATTGAAGAATTGCTTCCTTTTTAATTAATTAATTAATTAATTTTTTATAACCGACCACTCACTTAATATTCTATATACCTAAAATCCATCAAGTTTTCCCATCATATGATAAATATAATTTCTATAAATATATAAGAGCATTGTCTTATCTTATGGCAATAAGCAGCCAAAACAATAGTTTATCCAAAAAAAAAAAAAAAAAAAGAGCCAAAACAATAGCTGGAAGCCTTAATTAGAAACTTTCTTTTGTACAAACTATTTACATCATTCTATAAGAATGTTGTTTATTATTGTATCTATTTACAAACTTATTATACATCATATGGATATTAAAACTGTTTTTCTAATAGGTGAATTAGGAAAAAAAAAATTTATATGAAGCAACCCGAGGGTTGTGTTGTCCTTGGACAATAACTTAAAGTTTGTAAATTGGTTAAATTCTTGTATGGGTTAAAACAAGCACCTATACAATGACATGAAAATTTTGATATACGACACTTACACATGGATTTGTGATTTATGATCATGAGGAAAAATACATATATAATAAGTTAAATAATAATGAAGGTGTCATTATCTGTTTATATGTTAATGACTTACTTATATTTTGAATTAGTCATAATGTTGTGTATGATACTAAATGTTTTCTTGCCTCTAAATTTGATATGAAAATTTTGGTTGAGGCAAATGTTATTTTAGGCATCAAGATCCTTAGGGATAATGATTGCATTGTACTATCACAATCTCATTATGTGGAGAAAAAAAAAATTGAACACTTTGATATATGACCGATGTCTATTTTGTATGACTTAAAGGTGCACTTGGACAAATATTATGGTGATAATGTTTCATAAGATAAATAAGCACAAAATATTGGTTGTTTAATATTTTTGACAAACTGTAGTCGCCCTGACATTGCATATGATGTTGGCAAATTGAGTAGATACACTTATAATCCTAGTGTTGAGCATTAAGATGCAATATTTATATTATTGGGATATTTAAAGTGGATTTCTTATTTTTGTTTGTCATATTGTGGTTATTATATTGTTTTAGAAGGATATTGTGATGTTAACTAGATCTTTGATACAGATTATGTGAAGCCCACTAGTGGATATGTGTTCTCACTAGCTGGAGGGATTATCTCTTAGAAGTCATCCAAGAAGACTTGCATAGTGAGATCTAACATGGAAATAGAGTCAGTGGCCTTAGAGAATGTTGGGTTCAAAGCTATATGACTTAGGAGTACATTAATTGATATGCCTCCATTTACTAACTCTGTTGTTTCTATTTGCTTTCCTTGTGATTGCCAGGCTACCATAACATGTGTTAAGAGCAAAGTTTATAATGGGGAAAGTCGACATATCCAATTGAGGTTGAGGCATTTTATTGATAATGACGTTATGTCATTGGACTTTGTGAGGTCTGAAAGGAACTTGGCCAATCCTTTGACTAAACCACTAGCAAGAAGGCTGGTGAGTGAGATATCTAGGGGGATTGGTTTGATACCCAAGTTGTGACACTATGGCTAATGTCTAACCTCTATGATGAGTGATTCCATGCAAGAGGTTAAATGGGTAGAGGTCATTAGTGATCCATGGGGGTGTTGTCATTTGTTATGTGTTTTCCACTATCTTAGTAAGGAGATTAGTGATGAGTCTATCTCTGTGGTGTGAGACAGTGCTAAATTGCAGAATTTGATGAGGTTGAGCTTTATGCTCTTAATGGATCCATATCCCTATCTGTTGGGATGGGGTGTATTTACACGCACTCCTGATGGATGCTACCGAATAAGTTGCAGATTGTTGAAGGTTGAGCTTTAGGCTCTTAATGGAGTCATACTCCCTACTTGTTAGGATGGGGTGCCTTGCACGCACTCCTGATGGATGTCACCTATGCGTGAGTAGAAGTTATGCTGCTTTCTATGAGACTTTTTGGATAGGTCTCTAGAGCTCTCATGAAACCTAGTGGTGCATGGCCTGGATAAGACGCCAACCTGCTTAAGAGCAACATTGGCAAAGAAAGTTATGTGAGTGGTAAGTTTGGATTACCAATAACTTCGTTAAAAGACTTTTAACTCCACTATTGTCTTTTAGTTCCTACTTATTTATCCTATGTATGGTTAAAACCTTTTGGTACCATATTGATGCATGCTTTCTTTAGTTGTTTGCTTTTCCTATTTTGTGTTTGTAACATGTGGGGGATTGTTGGTGTAGGTATGTGTTCCAAAAACTTTTATTATTTATTTATTTTCTAGCTATTGGAAATTTATGAGTAAAATAGCTGTTGGTCAATTATGAGAAAAATAGCCGTTAGGCAATAATGGATAATATAACCATTGGACTTTTATGGGTTATTAGTTACTAATAACTATAGGTTATTATTGTCATAAATAGCCTATATAATACCCATCAGCACACCCTTCCCTATAAGTATTTTCTATTTACTCTATATTTTCTATACACATTTCAATTCTTTTTCTTTCCCACTTATTTTTCTACAATATATATTTGTTCTAAGGAAATACAATAGAGGGTTGTTCTTGAACCTTCGTGAGTGGAAGTGTGTCCATTATGAAGGTTGAGGCTAGGGGTGTCTAGAACTGTCCCACACCTGCCAGATCGACCAAACCGCTTAATCTCCACCCGATTTCAGCTCGAACCAATGCTCTTGTAGGTCGGTTATGAGTTTTTGCGCCCAAGACCCGTCGTCGGCAGGTCGAGTGGCAAGTTTTCTTCTTCAAAACTTGAGCCACCTGACCTGACCGACGTTATATACAAATCCGGCCAACTTCGGCAAGATCAAGCTTAGATTCGAGGAGATCTAGCAAGATCTTGACCGTATTTGGTAAGATCGAGCTTAGATTTGAAGAGATCTAGCGATATAAAGCTTAGATTTGAAAAGATCTAGTGATATGAAGCTTAGATTTAAGGAGATCCAGTGACAGGAAGCTTAGATTTGAGGAGATTTAGCCAAATCCCAGCAATTTTTAGAGAAAAAATTGCAGAATCCGGTGAATTTTCCAGATTCCAGTGATGTTTTTTTTTTTTTTTTTTCTAGATTTCGATGCTTTCTTTATTCTGGCAACTGACCCAGCCTGACTGACGCTCACCCTCACCCGAAACCGAACTGAGCGATTTTTCCAACGGTTGGTTTCAGGTTCCTCTGCCCCTTCACCCGTCGCTAGTGGGTCGAGTCCGGGTTAGGTCCAAAACTGACCCGGCCTTACCCGTGGACAGCCCTAGCCCCTAGTTGACGCTATAGTCTAATCCTTGGGGCTTGTTTGGCCAAGAGAACCAGTTACACCGAGTTTTACTCTAGATGGCACGAACCAATTTTTAAGGACAATGTTTTTGTAGCATAATTCTATAGTATTATGAGATTGTTCTAAACTTCTTTTTATTTATATCCTTGCTAATTATTGAGGATATTATTTTTTGTATCAAAACTTGTTTATTCACTAAAATATTTCCAACAATTTTCACTTCCAATTATGTTAGAAATATCATGGTGAATGTCGCGCGTCTTTGATCGTGTTGGACATTTTTCTAAGAATGACTCATGTTTTTTCAGCAAAAAAAGAAAAAGAAAAAAAGAATGACTCATGTTTCTCACTACATTTATAATGATACAAGTTGGTCATTGGATGTGATATTTAGAGCTTAAAAACAAAGGAAAAGAATCCGACTAACTTCTGACTTTTGTCCCACTAGTATTAGGTCAAATTTTTGGGATAAAACAAAGGCAAAACGAAATTTGCAGTAAGTGTTGAATAAGAATACCAATAACTAGGGAGGGAGCTATCTAACCCAAAGCCATCAAGCTTTTCTACATCCTTACCTACTTGAAATAAGTATATGTTATCCCCAGCAATCTACTTATCTACACTCTTTTTTTTTTTTTTTTTTTGCTAAGCACCTTATTTACACTCTTGGAAACAATAGTTTAAACTATCCGAAACAAAACCCATTAACAGCTTTGAAGGCATGGCATTAAGTCATAGTGGACTTGGAACATCAGCAACTTAATTTTGTCCACAATAAAATGGCTCAAGTATAAGCAATCTCTGGTTTGTGACAATGGATTTCCATTACATATGAATCATGGTTATGCTCCAACAAAATGACCCAATAGGCCGATAGTGGTATATATATTTTTGATAACCCCAATAGTGGTATATATGATGTCAAGTAAAACTCTACCTTAATTAGATGGAAAAGTAGAGTGACAAAATCAATAAAATTTCATTTGTTCTTTTGCAATTGAAGAATTGCTTCCTTTTTAATTAATTAATTAATTTTTTTTTTATAACCGACCACTCACTTAATATTCTATATACCTAAAATCCATCAAGTTTTCCCATCATATGATAAATATAATTTCTATAAATATATAAGGGCATTGTCTTATGGCAATAATTAAGCAGCCAAAACAATAGTTTATCCAAAAAAAAAAAAAAAAAAAAAAAAAAAAAAAAAAAAAAAAAAACCAAAACAATAGCTGGAAGCCTCAATTAGAAACTTTCTTTTGTACAAACTACAAACTATATATTGCCAGTAATCTGAGTGGGAGATGCACTGAACCTTGTAAACCTCAGTAACGTGGATGTACCTATATCTCCACAAAAATGGTAAGTTAATGAATTTGTGCTATGTAAGGATGGTGATCATGTGATTGGCAGTTTTGCACATTCAATTAATTGAATATTCACCTTCATCTCACTGTATCGCATTCTGATTTGGCAAGTACATTGCAGCTGCTTTAATTTATACTGATAGGAAACTTAAAAAATTGAGCCAAAATTGTGTTTTACCCCTTTCAATCAAATTTTCCAGTAAAATACTTCATGTTTGAAATTATTTAGGGATATGCTTCTATTTTGAAACTCGATTTTTTTTAATGAAAAACTTGATTTACCGAAATTGAGTTTCTTGAAAAAATTTGCATGGAACTCGAGTTCCATGCTTTTTTTATTTTATTTTTATTTTTATTAACTTTGATTGTCTGTAACTCGATTTTTGGCAAATTGAGTTTTTCATTGAAAATTAATTTTTAGAAAATTGAGTTTAAAACATGGGCATATCCCTAAATAGTTTCAGACATGGGGCATTTTGCTGGAAAGTTTGGCTGAAATGGATATATCCCCATTTTGGCCCTAAAAAAATTGAAAACAAACTAGTTCCATTTTTCTATATTAACTCCAAGGCAGTTCAAGTGAAGGCAATTCAAGTGATAGTTTAGTGGTAATGTTATTTTTTGTGGTGCCCCATCTTATGTATATGGTTCGATGTCTTTGATCTCTACCTCCCCCTCCCTAACTATCTACTTATCTCAAAACTAAAAATAAAAAATAAAAAAAAATAAAAAAGTCCCAATGGTTGGTCTAGTGTCTCGTGAGATCCATAAGATTTTGGGTTCAAAAATCTTATCCCCCATCCTGGGACCACCTTCAAGGGATTTTACCATATAATTATCTTGTGTGTGTGAGATAGAGAGACTACACACAAGTGCTTGAAGAGTTATGGACATTCACCTAAGAAATAAAAACCATTTTCTTTATCTTTTTACAAAGAAAAAGGAATTTTGCAAACACAGATAACTAAAAGAAGAGGGAAACAAATTAGGGGAAATTACACAAAAGGCTTAGAGTATAAAAATTTTAAACCATATTTCAAATTAAGTCCTAGGTTTTACTTTGTAAATTAAAGTCTTAAATTTATGAAATCATTTTAATTTAAAGCTTTTGTGACCTGTTCATTCCCGTTATTTAAGAAGTAACAGAATCGATTAAAGCCGAAAATCATTATTTAAACTTTGCATTTCACCTAGAGATTGTTTATAAATAAAGTTGGTAACCATAAAACAAAAATACTAGAGAGAGAACTTCATTTAGATCGAGAAAATTTCATTTAGCTAGCTCTTTTTTATAATGGACTAGTCACTCTCAACCTAAAATCCATCAGGTTGTCCTATCATGTGATTAACGTAATTTCAATAAATATATAAGAACACTGTCTTATGGCAATAAGCAGCCAAAAACAAAAGTTGGATGGCTCAATTAGAAACCTTTTTATTATGTACTAATCTCAGTGGGAGATGCACTAAACCTCGTAACCCTCACTAAGGATCCTATTGAATCAGCCCCTGAAAATGGAGATGCACTAAACCTCGCAACCCCCACTAAGGATCCCAACCCCCACTAAGGATCCCACTGAATTAGCCCCTGAAAATGGAGAAATTATGAGGTTATCACGTGGACAAGTGACGTGCTCTATTATTTCACTAAAAGACTCCCACTTGTTTAAAATTGCTAAGTTAAAAAAAAAAAATAAACAGAAACTGATTACTAACTCAACAATTTTAAATAAGTAAGAATTTTTTAGTAGAATAGTGGACAAATGACATGATTCACCAGAAGACTGTATAATTTTTTCTGAAAAAAACGTGCGGTTGACGTGGATGCACTTATATCTCCACAAAAAAGTAAGGAGGGTGATCATGTGAATGGCTGCATTGGCAATTTAATCTAATAATCACCTTCATCTCACTGGATCGCATTTTGATTTGGCAACACTACAAGTACATTGCAGTTGCATAGTTGAATTATTTAAATGACTTGCTTTTATAAGATAGAAAACAACTAGTTTTAGCCTAGGCTGCACAACCATTTTCTTTATCTACTCACAAAGAAAATAATAATAAAAAAGAAGAAGAAGAAAATGTGAACACCTAGAACTAAAAGACGGGAAAAATAGGGAGAAATCATATAAAAAGGTCCAAAATTTATACCACATTTCAAATTAGATTACAAATTTATAAATTTTGTCAATTAAATGGTAGAGACAAATTTATAAATTTATGAATGGATACCTATGTCTATCTCTGTTATTTTGAAAGTAATGGAATATAGAAAAACAAGAAATCATTGATTATGCTTTGTGTTTAACCTAGAACTTCTTCATAAATAAATTTGGTATACATTGAGCAAAAATGGTAGAGATAAAAAGTGTTGCTTTGCTCTATAACTACTCAGAATCAGGAAAATGAATAATAGAGATAGATATAAGCTTCAAATTAAAATGGTTTCATACATTTTAGACTTTCATCGACAAAGTTAAAAACCCAAGATCTAATATGAATCAAAGTATAATAAGCCTTTCCATATAATTTCTCCAAAAAGGGGGGAAAAAAAATCATGCAAAGAAGATGGCCATACATAATGAACCATCCTCCAGTCAATTTATGGTGTTTTGAAGCCCACTTTGTCATAGAATGAAAAACATATATTAAATATATATTGATCTAGAATCTTATAACTTAATTAGTACATTATGATATTTCTAATAAAAAGATTCAAGTTAAAATCCCCCTTACCTTATTGTTATAACTATTGAATTATATATTAAATAAAAAGAGCACATATTGTAATCACAATATTGATGAGTCTCATAGTCTTTTATGAAAAATGCTTTTTAATCCTACCCTTTTTATTTTTCACGGTATTTTTTTTAGTTGAATTTCATGTTAAAGTAATTACAGAAAAAACATATTCAAAACAAAGTCCAGATAACAAATTCCTACTAGTTTTCATCCACTACTTAGTAGACTTGGTAAAAGGGCTCCAACTTATTTCCTGAATTAGAGTTCGACATCAGCAGCCTTTTTGGGCTCATAACTGACATCATTTTTTTTTAATTTTAATATATCTAACATTAACAGCTTGCCACTTAAACTTTGTTATAAAATTATTGTGATAATATTGTGCCCATAACTTTATTCTTTCACGTTAACATTGTTAGCCCAAAAATAAGGCTGCTGATGCTGGAATTTAAAGTTTAATCTGGATCGGGGAATTGTGCAAGACCTTGTCAATGTTTTCTCCAACTCATGTTTCATACTCTTGCTTTTTCCTGGAAATGCTTCGAATTGAAGCGACGTGTAAGTTTCCATCAATGAATATTATTCGTATTAATTAACATTGTTAAATGGGAAGGGATAAGTTGGTGACACCCACTTAGATTAGGCCCTCGTGGATGGATTATGACACGGATTGCTTAAAAGTTTCATCGCTTTGTCATGACAACTAGCTATATTTAAAATAAAAAAACACAGACAAAACGTTCCTAGTAAAATTAGTACCCGAAAGCAATGTTAATTGTTCTTCTAGTTATAACTGGTGATATTAAAGAATCACTTTCCTAATTGTGTTTTTTTTTTTTTTTTTTTTTTAACAAGCATATCCATTGATTTATTGAAACAAGCAGCATTATCATAGTATACGATGACTTGATTATACACGTTTGTCCCTTCAACATGTTTTATTATGTCTTTAAGCAAATACTAGAATATGACAACTGTTTATATGATGACTTGATTACACACGTTAATGGCTTGAAAGTGTTGATGATAATTTGAAATTAGTATTTATGATCAATGTAAATAACATCAAAGTTAATGGATGATGTAAAAATATTGGTTTATGAAATATTTTTAGAAACTTTTTATGCGTATATTAAAAAGCAATTGATTTTTTTTTTTATAATTTTTTTTTATTTCACAAGAAAGTGGTATAAAAATTTTTCTCAAATAGTTAATTAATAAATACCCTAAGAACACCCGTTGACAGGACTAATGTAAAAATTTTTAAATTTTGTATTTTAAATTATGCATAAAAGATGAATTTATAAATCGAATAAAAAATAATATTTGATTGATACAAAATTTAGTATATGTATAATTATTAGATGGTGTAATATTGTTTAAGGGTTGAGATCTGATACAATAGCAAGCTATTTATTGCATCATGCAATCCCTCTCACATCATTTTCACTTTTTAAAAAATTTTAACTTTTTTTTCTAAATTATCTTTCTAATTTTTTTCGTCCAGTAGTTTTTTTTAAACTTTTTTTTTTAATCCAATAGTTAATATAAAAAGTTAAATTTTTATATTTTAATTTGAATTATTGAAAATGTATTACATGATGTAATAGGGCTATTACATCTTACCTCGATTTATAATTTAAACCTGAAAGTTATATAATATCATAAGTTAAAATTCTTTAAAAGGAAAAAGAAAAAAAAAAACCTTAAAGAAGGAAACTAAAGAAAAAACCACAACCGTACAGTTGTTTCACAGACATAAGGGTGCCGTAAGCCGTCACAATCCAATTATTAATAGAATAACACATTAACAAAATAGGACTACTAATAGCAATATAGGATAGCATTTTACACAAATATATGAAAAATTTTAAGAATACATGAAATGACACAATTATTGCTCATAAGAAAAGACACAATTGGTCAAAAAGATAAACAGCTAATATAATCTGATGCATAATATAATTATAGCAAATTTTGTACCAATTTATATGGTACATTTCTTATAAAATTAGTTAAAATATATTAAAATTTAGAAATATTAAAAAAAAAATTTCCCCTCCAATTGTAGTGGATATGTCAGCGTTGTCAATATCAAAATGATGTTCAATTGTAAGCATCGAGAGAGTCACTTTCAACAATTATTTTCAATAATGAACCGGTATCTCATGCGCCAGCCACTCACGAGCAAAGCTAACGTCACTGCCACTGCCTATGAGAGGCAAGTCTCATGCGACAAATCTCTCTCAATCTCTGTTTGCATCTCTTTCTTTCCATTTATTATTTTTTATAAAAATATATTTGTACTACGTAGCAAGCGCCACTACCACCAACTCTTACAAATATAATTAAAAAAAAAATTTAAATATTCTGAGCCCTCAAAATACGTGTACAAGTAATATAGCGCGTCCTTTCCTTTGTTACGTATAAATTCAAACAGAGCTGATGCTAACAATCAATCCCTCTCGTCACTTTTCTTTTCTTTCATGTTATAATTTAGAACCTCAGGATCTCCGTGAAAAACTGAGTGGGCTATATTACTTCCCTTCCAAATCCAAAAGGATCAAAAAGCCGTTATCAAAAATCGTTATCCAAACCTGTTTTCCTCGTGAATCCTATTCCCAAACGGTTAAGTCTCGATGTCTTCTTTCATTTTTCTATAACGAAGTTTCTGGTTACAGTGTAGGAATTGGTACAACACTCCTATTTAATAGTTGAAGTAGTTGTTAGATATATGAATGCAACCATCATCAGAATCGGAGAGAAACAAATAAATCGATAATGGCTGTGAGGAAAGGGGAGGAGCGACATATAGTCGAGGACACGAATGGGCATGAGAGAGTAGAAGAAGAGGAAGAATACGAATTTGAGGAGGTGAGTGAGCGGATCAAATCGTCAGTTGCAAGCCGTTTCAATCTGATATCGAACGAGTTAGGTCTCGCCTCCAATTTCCGCAAGTTCAGTCGCGAATCTCTCCTTCTCGGCATTAAAGACCTCTCCACCGGCCTCGTCATCCACCCTGATAACCGGTATGTATGTATCGTATCTTATATAGTATAAAACTTGGATCTACAATATTTGTTTAAGGACAGTTTCCTTTGTAGTGCGGAATTCACTCTAGTTTGTCGTTTACAGCATGATTTTGTCTTTATTTCGGAACAAAATTGTCGTTTTGAGGTTCTACCGGTGTACACGTGGCAGTAAATAAGTGGATCAAAAGATTTTGGTAGGGTTAGCTTCATTTGGATTTCAATTTAGATTGGTCTCGTAATGATGGTCAAAAATATAGGATGACGATAATTTTTTTATTTTTTTATTTGATGAACGGATGACGATGAGTTGAAAAGGTTAGATAAGATTCAATTAATTTATCGGCTAATATATGATGCTGTGCCACATCAAATCAAAGACACTAGCAAAGTCAAAGTGATAGGATAAGAATCCAATTACACACTGTTTGCCAAGTTACACAGATTTTTTTATTTTTTTTATTTTTTTTTTGTGGTTAATTTTAATGTTCATAAAAATAGAATATAGATAGGGCTGAAAATACAGACTTAGGAAAAATCTTGTTAATATTTGCTTATTTAGAAAATGATTCCAACTTAAGTTTGAGCTTAATAAATTTATAAGTTTGATTATTTGGGAATAATTTTTTTTATTTTATTTTTTATTTAGAAAATGACTCATTTAAAAAAAAATGTTTTCTATAAAACTATATTATTTTCTTATGTTTGGCAGTAATCTTAAATGAGTTGAAAAATAATATTTTAACTTCCCTTATTTAGTTTATTGTGAGATATAGTTGTTTTTCAAAAAAACTTAGTGAAAAACAATATTTAAAAATAAGCTATATTTTTTATGTTAACCAAATATAGTTTTCCTTTTACTTATTTTTTCTATTACTACCAAACACAAAAAAACACAAAAAAACTATCTTTACACAATATTTTCCATCGAAACAAATAAAACGTTAAACAAGTCAAATTCAAATATAATAACATGTTCAATAAAGTTCAATTTAACTATAATTTAGTTATTAAGTATTAACATATATTTATGAAGGGATAAATAATTTTATTGGTAGTGTTTACTAAATGTGAGGAAAGAATAAGTTAATCAAGTAGTTTCTGAACAAGTTTGAGATTGTTTGGTAAGAAAATGAATTAAGTTTGAACGTGTAATCTATTTAGTGATAGATGAGTTTGGTTTGGGCTCATAAGAATACCAAAAAAAAAAAAAAAAGGCTAGCTAATAAATTATACACTACAGTAGACATGAAAAAAATATATAAATATGAAATATGGTATATAAAAGTCATGGACATTTTTTTTTTCAACAAAAGAGACATTAAAATCTTTTTTAGCACTTTTTTTTTATATAATTTTTTTTTTTAGCAAAACAAGGAGGCCTTTATCATCAGAAAAATACATTAATTAGTTTTGATATAGAAATTTTAACAGTTGAGCCAACTAGAATTCATAGGTGAGATTTGAATTTAAATTCCTTATTTTACATTAAGAAACTTTATTAATTAAATAATTAAACTAGTTAAAATTAACAGCATTAAAATATTTTTAGCAAAACAAGGAAGCCTCCGAATCTATTGAGCCAACATATACTACTGCCACAAAGGCACATGCTATAAGAATAATCTTTAAGGAAAAATAAATAAATTAAAAAGAAATGAAGAAAAAGCGAAGTTAAGGGTGAATAATATGAGACCTTTTTTTTTTAATAGAATATATAAATTTTACTTTAGCCTAATCTAAGTGTATGTGTATGTGAAACTCCCTCTTCAAAACTTGAACCACAGCTCTTACCACCCCACAAGCATCTTAATACTTGTGGAGTGACTATCGCGCCAAGGGTGCGCGGTGGTGTAAAGTCTTTTAGGAACATATGAACCTGTTTGATGTAATTATTTATAGTTTTTTTTTTTTTATATGAATACTGTAACTTTATTACAAAGAGGATAAAAACATTATATCATGACTCAAAGCTGACTCAATGAAAATAAGATTTTCCTAATATATATAGTATTAAATTCGATAGCTATAAATAAATATATATATATATATATTAAAACCAAACTCTTTGTCTCTCTCTCATTTAGGGTTTGTTTGAGATCCTCTTATTTTGCTGAAACTAATACAGTAAGACTCATGAATAATATCAAAAAGTACAGTGGGACCCATGAATAGTAGCAAAAGTAAGCTAAATAGTAAAATAAGTTGACAAAATTAATCATGTCAAACGCACACTTAGAAGGAATTTATACTAAAATATAAAAAATGAATGCTAAAAGAGCACTGTCCATTTAATTTTTTCTTATTTGGATGAAACATATATAAGACAAAGAATGGATCAGACTTATATAAGTATTACGTCTCAAAGTTTATTTTAAAAGAAATAGTCTAACCTCTGACTAGTTGTTACTTACTTTTTTCTCAAAAAAAAAGAGGTTGAGAGACTGGTCAAAAAACCTAGTTTAAACACTTGTATAAATATATATTCTTATTCCTTCTTACCACAAGAAATATTCTGATCTTTAAGATAAGTTAGACTCTGATCTTTAGTCACTATTTTCTTTTTTCGCCTAAGAAATTTTCAAATTCTAACTCTTATCAAGAGAGTTTTTTTTTTTTTTTTTTTTTTTTTTTTGTGGTTAATTTTAATGTTCATAAAAATAGAATATAGATAGGGCTGAAAATACAGACTTAGGAAAAATCTTGTTAATATTTGCTTATTTAGAAAATGATTCCAACTTAAGTTTGAGCTTAATAAGTTTATAAGTTTGATTATTTGGGAATTATTTTTTTTATTTTATTTTTTATTTAGAAAATGACTCATTTTAAAAAAAATGTTTTCTATAAAACTATATTATTTTCTTATGTTTGGCAGTAATCTTAAATGAGTTGAAAAATAATATTTTATCTTCCCTTATTTAGTTTATTGTGAGATATAGTTGTTTTTTATGTTAACCAAATATAGTTTTCCTTTTACTTATTTTTTCTATTATTACCAAACACAAAAAAACACAAAAAACTATCTTTACACAATATTTTCCATCGAAACAAATAAAGCGTTAAACAAGTCAAATTCAAATATAATAACATGTTCAATAAAGTTCAATTTAACTATAATTTAGTTATTAAGTATTAACATATATTTATGAAGGGATAAATAATTTTATTGGTAGTGTTTACTAAATGTGAGGAAAGAATAAGTTAATCAAGTAGTTTCTGAACAAGTTTGAGATTGTTTGGTAAGAAAATGAATTAAGTTTGAACGTGTAATCTATTTAGTGATAGATGAGTTTGGTTTGGGCTCATAAGAAAATTAAATAAACAAATCCTGAACTCTTAATACTCAACTCATTTACAACACTAATTATAATAAGATAAATATAGAAAAACTAATGTTTAGAGAAGTTGGATATAGATAGACCAAAAAAAAAGGCTAGCTAATAAATTATACACTACAGTAGACATGAAAAAAAATATATAAATATGAAATATGGTATACAAAAGTCATGGACATTTTTTTTTTTTAACAAAAGAGACATTAAAATCTTTTTTAGCACTTTTTTTTTTATATAAATTTTTTTTTTTAGCAAAACAAGGAGGCCTTTATCATCAGAAAAATACATTAATTAGTTTTGATATAGAAATTTTAACAGTTGAGCTAACTAGAATTCATAGGTGAGATTTGAATTTAAATTCCTTATTTTACATTAAGAAACTTTATTAATTAAATAATTAAACTAGTTAAAATTAACAGCATTAAAATATTTTTAGCAAAACAAGGAAGCCTCCGAATCTATTGAGCCAACATATACTACTGCCATAAAGGCACATGCTATAAGAATAATCTTTAAGGAAAAATAAATAAATTAAAAAGAAATGAAGAAAAAGCGAAGTTAAGGGTGAATAATATGAGACTTTTTTTTTTTAATAGAAGATAGAAATTTTATTTTAGCCTAATCTAAGTGTATGTGTATGTGAAGCTCCCTCTTGAAAACTTGAACTACAACTCTTACCACCCCACAAGCAGCTTAATACTTGTAGAGTGACTATCGCGCCAAGGGTGCGCGGTGGTGTAAAGTCTTTTAGGAACATATGAACCTGTTTGATGTAATTATTTATAGTTTTTTTTTTATATGAATACTGTAACTTTATTAAAAAGAGGATAAAAACATTATATCATGACTCAAAGCTGACTCAATGAAAATAAGATTTTCCTAATATATATAGTATTAAATTCGACAGCTATAAATAAATAAATAAATAAAAATATATATATATATATATATATTAAAACCAAACTCTTTGTCTCTCTCTCATTTAGGGTTTGTTTGGGATCCTCTTATTTTGCTGNTTGAATTATTCCTTTTCATAAGAAACTTTATTAATAAATAATTAAACTAGTTTAAAATTAACAGCATTAAAATATTTTTAGCAAAACAAGGAAGCCTCCGAATCTATTGAGCCAACATATACTACTGCCATAAAGGCACATGCTATAAGAATAATCTTTAAGGAAAAATAAATAAATTAAAAAGAAATGAAGAAAAAGCGAAGTTAAGGTGAATAATATGAGACTTTTTTTTTTAATAGAAGATAGAAATTTTATTTTAGCCTAATCTAAGTGTATGTGTATGTGAAGCTCCCTCTTGAAAACTTAACTACAACTCTTACCACCCCACAAGCAGCTTAATACTTGTAGAGTGACTATCGCGCCAAGGGTGCGCGCGGTGGTGTAAAGTCTTTTAGGAACTATGAACCTGTTTGATGTAATTATTTATAGTTTTTTTTTATATGAATACTGAACTTTTTAAAAAGAGGATAAAAACATTATATCATGACTCAAAGCTGACTCAATGAAAATAAGATTTCCTAATATATATATATAGTATAAATTCGACTAGCTATAAATAAATAAATAATAAAAATATATATATATATATATATATTAAACCAAACTCTTTGTCTCTCTCTCATTTAGGGTTTGTTTGGGATCCTCTTATTTTGCTGAAACTAATACAGTAAGACTCATGAATAGTATCAAAAAGTACAGTGGGACCCATGAATAGTAGCAAAAATAAGCTAAATAGTAAAATAAGTTGACAAAATTAATCATGTCAAACGCACACTTAAAAGGAATTTATACTAAAATATAAAAAATGAATGCTAAAGAGTACTGTTCATTTAATTTTTTCTTATTTGGATGAAACATATATAAGACAAAGAATGGATCAGACTTATATAAGTATTACGTTCAAAGTTTATTTTAAAAGAAATAGTCTAACCTCTGACTAGTTGTTACTTACTTTTTTCTAAAAAAAAAGAGGTTGAGAGACTGGTCAAAAAAAAAAAAAAACTAGTTTAAACACTTGTATAAATATATATTCTTATTTCTTCTTACCACAAGAAATATTCTGATCTTTAAGATAAGTTAGACTCTGATCTTTAGTCACTATTTTCTTTTTTCGCCTAAGAAATTTTCAAATTCTAACTCTTATCAAGAGAGTTTTTTTTTTTTTTTTTGGTGATGTTATTCTAATTAAATATATCTGGGTCATTTTCTCAATATATATATATATATATATATATATATATCTGGGTCAATTCACCATTATAAATCCCATCTGGCCACTGGCCCACTACACACAGGCTGCTTCTTTTTCTTTTTTGTCTTTTTTCCCAAGTAAATTGAGACAACACATCATGATAGAGAAACGAGGTAAAATATAGACTTTAATTCTTACCCCTAAATTTCCTGTATAGTGTTTATCAAAGTCTTAAATTGCAACATTTCCTTCTTCTTTCTCCAGGCCATGATAACAAAAAATTTCACACTCGAGCTAGTCAAAGTAAATATGTTTTCTCCAGTAATGTCACTATCAATAATGCTTACAAAGTTCATCAAAAAATAAAATTAATAATAATAATGCTTACAAAGTTACAAGGAAAAGGGATGACTTCTTTAATGGTAGCTTTTGCAATTTTGACATTTTTTAAAAGAGATTAAATTCTATAAGGACGTGTAAAACTTAAGTTTTATACCTTTCAATCTCAACATGCATATCATCATATCACACATTAAAGAATAGATATAACTGCACTCAATTAATTCTAATACTCATTTGAAAATCTAATCTAAAAAGGAGTTTATTGAAATGTTATTAAGTGTAATAAGATGTATTGCGTTTTAAGTAAAAAATTGATGTGATAATATCTTATTGGATAGTATAAAATATGAGTCTCATTCTTACCAAATTCGGATTCTTAAAAAAAAAAAAAAAAAGGTTATTTCCCTTTGTGCTTAATTAATAGTTGAACTCATAGTAGTGAGTGTTGCAGGGTATAAACTAATTGACTACTACATATTTGTTTAGAGATAGAAATAAATAAGATTGAAATTAATTTGGAAGGCGAATGTATGCATGCATGCAGGTGGTATCGTGCATGGACGAAGTTCATATTAATGTGGGCGGTGTACTCCTCCTTCTTCACACCCTTGGAGTTCGGCTTCTTCCGGGGATTGCCTGGCAACCTCTTTGTGGTGGACATTATTGGCCAGATTGTTTTCCTTATCGACATTCTTTTGCATTTCTTTTTGGCTTACAGAGACAGCCAGACGTACCGAATGATCTATAAGCGTACCCCCATTGCACTCAGGTTTATTTTCATTCCATTTCTACGTATGCATGAGGCCAAGATTGGACCTAAGTATATAACATATGTTATACTTTTACGATATTCATCTGGGG
Organism: Quercus suber; assembly: GCF_002906115.3. Lineage (NCBI taxonomy): Eukaryota > Viridiplantae > Streptophyta > Magnoliopsida > Fagales > Fagaceae > Quercus > Quercus suber. The sequence continues at coordinate 37,714 of NW_027070586.1, read as the reverse complement.
TATGATAAAATTATAGTCCATGCAAACAATTTAATGACTCATTACCATCTACTGGAATTCAAAGAATTTTAGTACTAAGTAAATTCTTTATTATAGATTTATCATTTTTAGCTGATTTATATGTATAGTTGGTTCACTTAGTGGGAGATTTTTTTTACAATTGGTCCTAAGACCCACCTTCTACTTCGTTCTTCCAAGGAAATGAACTGTGATTTGTGTTATGCGGGACAAAATTAACAACGGACTTGGGCCTTTGGACCTGCAATAAACTAAACACACCAACTAATATTATAACAATTTGAATTAGATCTTACTTGACACTTAATGGGAATGCTTTTGATCTAATTTGTTGTATGGTGGTTTGCTAAATGTGAAGTTTGCTACGCGGATTTAAAATTTGACTAGGGTCTTTTCCATGCAAAAAGGGAATCTTTTGTTACAATTGAAGCAAACCAATGTGAATTGTTCAATTAATTTAGAGGAAATCCAAAGATGTCTTAGATGGAACTATTTGCTGGTCATGCTTAGAATTTCTAATACGGTATACATTTTGCTTCTGTTAAATTGCTGATTCATCTTTCCTTCTCCCTCGCCCTCACCCTCTCTTTTTTTGTTTTTTTCAAATTCTTGGCTGCAGGTACTTGAAATCTAATTTTATCATCGATCTTCTTTCTTGTATGCCTTGGGATATTATCTACAAGGTATCACTTTTTTTAAGTATACATTGCTTAACACTAGTTTTTCTTGCTTTTAATATCTTGAAGGAATACAAGAGATTGTTTTGTTTTCTATTTTCTCAAGTTACCTTTTATTTTATTTCACTTTCTCATCTTCTAGTTTAAATTGTATTTAGGATTTGTATTTTGGAAGGACCATTGGAGAATTTAGAGTATTCTCATAATCCTTTAAGCATGAAGATCCTAATATTTGAGAGCGTTTGTATGTGATGTGTCCATTCTGTTAATGGCGATAGCACTTAGATGAGAATTTCCATTTATATTTTTTTTTGGGGTCTAAATACATATTTTGTATGTTGGATTTCAACTAATGAACTCATTTGTAAATTTGACAATGTCTTCTTATTATGCCACCTAATGTCATGCATCTTGTTTTCTTATATGCATTACATTAGCTGTCCCTTAAAAAAACCAAGGCACGAATCTAGTTGGATGCAATGTTTTCTTGCACAAAGGGGTATGGGATCTTGGAACCATGGTTTGCTGGGATTTGAGCTTTTTGTGAATTCCCCGTCAAATCATTTTAGTGTGACATTTTTTATACTGCCATTGATAGTCTCTGAGATAAGAATCAGAGACACCTACGAAATACGTAATGGAGAGTAGGATCGGTTATTTAAAAAAGTTTGGAGCATATAGTCATATACTAAGATATCTGGAAGTTGTAAAAGTTTCCTGGTAATATGATTTTTAAGTTGTTGCTCTCTGTTACCATTTTGAGAAATTTGTCCTGAACAGGGTTGTGGAAGAAAAGAGGGAGTGAGGTACCTTCTATGGATCAGATTAAGTCGGGTCCGCAAAGTCACTAAGTTTTTTCAAAGTATGGAGAAGGATATACGTATCAATTACATGTTTACCAGGATTGTGAAACTTCTTGCTGTTGAACTCTATTGCACACATACAGCGGCATGCATCTTTTACTATTTGGCTACAACTCTTCCTCCTTCTCAAGAGGGTTACACATGGATTGGAAGTTTAAAGTTGGGTGACTATAGTTATTCACAGTTTAGAGAGATTGATCTTTGGAAGCGCTACATAACATCTTTATATTTCGCCATTGTTACCATGGCTACTGTTGGTAAGCTTCTCTCCCCCCTCTAAATTACTTTAAGATCACCAGTTATAACTAGAAGTATTATGGTTTTGTGATGTTCATTATTGTGATGTACCAACAATTATTTTATGTATCCGGCATATGCATTATCTCTCTCACATATGGGTCCACACAATTATTGGATCTACATGCTATGAGAGGGATGATATATACATATGTTGGATGCATAAGATACCTTCATGTGATACATGACTTACTTAAGAATCATATGCATGAGATACCTTCATGTTTTGTCACTAAATTTTTCACTTACCTAAAATTTTTTCTGCATTTTTTTTTTCACTTAGCTTGTACCCTTTTTTTTTATAATAAAAAAATTCCATTAAAGGAACAATTTTGTTTTGGCCATATATATGTAACTAACAATTTGTTTCAAGAAGTGTGTTTAAGATCTATTAAGTGCATGTGTAACTTACCAATCAAGTATAAAAAATAAAAATAAAAACAAATTGTCTCATGTTAAGTGTGTCATACCATGCTAACAGTCCTCCCATGCTTTGAATGAAGGTTGCTGTAGGTTGGAAGCTAGTAAAATGATCTTTGACTCTTTGAAATACGCTTGTAAAGTATCATAAAAACCCACCCGAAAAACCAACCTGCTCTCAATGCTATAGGCATGTCACACAGACACACTGATTTTGTTCCTAATTTTCTTTACACCACAGACACACACACACACATATATTCTTAAATTTCTTTTTTCTAATACGTTGTCAAGTAACTTTTTTACTGGCTATAATTTGTACAATTTGATGATTTAAGCATATTTGGTAATCCTCAGATTGATATTCTGCAATGGTATTGAATAATAGTTTATACTTGCCTCCATTGAGAATTGAGACAAATCTGGAATGTGAAGGTTTTCTCACTTTGTACTTAAATTAATGCCTTTGTCTATTGCAGGTTATGGAGATATACATGCAGTCAATATGAGGGAAATGATATTCATCATGATATATGTCTCTTTTGACATGGTTCTTGGTGCTTATTTGATTGGTAACATGACAGCATTGATTGTGAAAGGCTCAAAGACAGAGAAGTTCAGGGATAAAATGACAGATTTCATCAAATTTATGAACAGAAATAAACTTGGGAGGGACATCCGTAATCAAATTAAAGGTCACTTGCGCTTGAAGCATGAGAGTAGCTACACTGAGGCTGCTGTCCTTCAGGACATCCCCATGTCTATTCGGGCTAAGGTAAAGTAGAAAAAAGAGGTTTTTTGAACCTCCATTTACCAATTTTGATGATAAAAACCAGAAGAAGCATCTAGTGATTCCATCTACTGATCAGCTTAGTGAAATTACATGCTTTCCTCTCAGAATTTTTCAAAATTCTTATTGTTTATTGTTCTTTTTTTGGTTTATGGTTTCAGTCTTCTATGTTTACCCGGACACTATTTTGATGGATTTGTCTATGTAATGGATTAGTTAACTGAGTTTTTTGACTTGCAGCTGCATCTTTCATGTGACCATCATATTCTCAATAATTGCATTCTATCTTGCACTGGTACTTTCAAGGGAGCTGTATTACTATACTCCCCAATATGCATCTGATGCTTCTCATATGTATACAAGATTTGAAAAATATATCTTCTAATTTTTGAAAACTTCATATCCTTCTTGGACTTTCATTTACGAATATTGTACATGCCTTGAGCTAAGTCAAAAAATAAGAATAATATCTTAAAATTTATTTATTAAACTTGTCTCAAATAGTAAGAGTTGCATCAACTGTATACATGTATATGTGCATGCATGTATGAGTGTATATATGTGTTTGTGATGAGTGAGTGTGTATAAACCAATTTTTATAATTGGGGAGAGAGAGAGAGAGAGAGAGAGAGAGTGAGATAATTACTTCTAATCCTTGTTGGACTTGGATCCATAATATTGAAAATATCAGAGCAAACTAAAGACTATAAGGACCACAAATAAACAAATTAAATTAATAGAAAGACCATGATAGGACCCATCAACTGGTATTACAGCCCATGTCCAGAAAATTTAGACATTGCTAAATATCCCAGGCATAGATCTCAAGAAAACTAATATTAAAGGAATCACTAGCTTTGTAATGCAAAAAAAGATAATAGTAAGATTTGGTAGTATCTAGAGTAGTCTTCTTAGGTCTCAAACTAAGTTGATGTCAATATAAAACTTAATTTCAAGTTCTTTCATGTTCATGCTTTCTTTTCCTTGAGCCTCTTATCTTCCATATCAGTTGGTTAATTAAATTAGCTATGTCAAAAAATTTCGAACTATTCATGATGAGTTGAATCTTCTTTTTCAGATTTCCCAAACTTTATACTTGCCATACGTTGAAAAGGTTCCTCTTTTTAAGGGATGCTCTTCAGAATTCATCAACCAGATTGTAAGTTATTTTATTTCCATTATATAATTTATAACAAAATTTTGTAAGTGATGCATGATCCAAACTTGATTTTTAGTTTACAAAGTTCAATTTGTTTGTGGACTTCATTTGCCATTGATAATGGGCTTTTATTTTCCGTTAATAATATGAATCAACTTTAGAGGCTAGGAAATCATTAAATATGCTGCTTCGGGGTCTTCTCTAGTTTGGGAATACTCAAACTCTGTTGCGTTATTTTGCATGGACATGGAAATTGTAGATGGATGCTTTGAAGCAGGACCTGGACACAGTTTGTACTTGAATTGTGTGTGCGAAGTCATAAATTCTCAGTAGCCCCCAAAATTTTGATATGCAAGGACACTGATGTCAATGTAGTGCTCTAGCATAGATATGGTCTTAGAAAGGCTACTTCAAATTGAGTTGACTTATAACATTAATGGCAGTGAAAGTTTAAGATCCTAAATTGTTGTTGTGTAACACTGTAACATCACATAAATTGTAAGAGAGAATTTCCTTTGTCGTACTGAAATCCTTGGCTTCTTTGAATATATGAAGTTAGACTTTTTTGATTGATCTTGCAGGTTATTAGATTCCATGAGGAGTTTTTTCTCCCAGGAGAAGTGATAATGGAACAGGGAAATGTGGTAGATCAACTGTATTTCGTTTGTCATGGTGTGCTGGTAAGATTCCATGTTCTATAGTCATTGCTGTCAATCATTAGTTTGTTTAACATTCTGGTTTTGTTTCTTCTTCCTTTTGTTCCGCTTAAGTTTCTTAGATAAATCCTCTATTCTTTGGTTTCTGTACATTCAAACTATGCACAAAGCTGTCAGCTGACTCAGCTCACACCATGCTTAGAATATTACAAATGTACATTAATACCTTTTGATTCAGTCTGATGTATATATAAAAAGATATATATATATATATATAAATCCCAATTATATTGTGATTTTCAATTATGTTGTTTGCTGAGAATATCAGGATATGGATTCTGTTGTTCTCAAAATGTGTATGTTTACAAATTTAAGAAAACTATTCTTTTGCAGGAGGAGGTAGGTATATGCGAAGATGGATCAGAAGAGACTGTTTCACTTCTGCAACCTGACAGCTCATTTGGAGAAATTTCTATTCTCTGCAACATCCCTCAACCCTATACTGTTAGGGTTTGTGAACTATGCAGGCTTCTGCGGCTTGATAAACAATCTTTTACAAATGTACTAGATATATATTTTTACGATGGTCGTAAAATCTTGAACAACCTTCTAGAGGTAATTATTTGATTTATTTCTGTTACTGTCTGTGCTTTTACTTTAGTTCCTGAAATTTCTGTCAGTGGCAGTAGAGTTTAGAATTGAATATAATATAGAAATGCTTTTGAAGACATTCTTCAAAATTCTTGAACAGTTTTTTGTTCTTTATATAGTTGACATTAATTTTCTACTATGTGCCCATAAGATGGCTAAAACTTTATGTAAAAAAATGTACAGGGAAAAGAGTCCAATCGAGTTAAGCAATTGGAGTCAGATATCACATTTCATATTGGAAAACAAGAAGCTGAGCTTGCTTTGAAGGTGAATAGTGTGGCTGATATTGGAGATTTGTACCAATTAAAGAGTTTTATCCGCGCTGGAGCTGATCCCAACAAGACAGATTATGATGGAAGGTCACCCTTGGTATGGAACTGCTTATACATGTTTTAAAATTGTCTAATAATTGGTCTTTCACTCCTTCCCCCACCCCCCCTCCCTCCCCCTCTAATCTATAAATTTTTTATTTTATCAATTATACTGGTACATTTGATGGAATCTGTCTCCTACTTTAAATCTAATGATCTAGGCAAGTTTTGTCCTTTTTGAGGACTCCCTGAACTTTTGTTTTTACATTTTTTTTCCCTGGATACAAGACAAACAACAATTGGAATGCGATCTTTGACATTCATTAAATGATTAACGAGGAACCTCAAGAGGCATCAAAACTATATCTTGCCCTATATTTCTACTGGAAGCAGAGAAAAATCTTTCACAGAGTTGGTTTCCCTGTCTAGATTTTTGTAGACTAATGATCTCAATTGACAATTGCTGAGACAGATGCATGATATTCTTCAGAACTTCTTTTAATTTTCAAGGGATATTTTCAAGTTTTCATTATGTCATTGGCAATAATAGAATCAGAGAATCAGTTGCAATGATGATGTTTTCTTCTCCCTTAGCAACTTTTAGTCTCCCAAAAAGTGTAGCTTTTAGTTTATAAGCAATTCTGCTTCATATCCGGTAGCTAAACACATGTATAATCTGCCCTTGCTACCTCTTATCTCCCTTCCAGAGCCACCTCTTCCATTCCCTCTGCTGGATTCTCTGATTTACAAGCTTTATGAGCTCTCTGGATGAAGTCAGTCTCAATGCTCCAGTTGCGTAGATCCTCTTCTTCAATTAATCAGGAAATAGGACAAAGGAAAAATCCAATTATTATCTTGATTAGGAATGGGAAAAAAAATCCCAATACCTTTATTCTTTTGAGTTTGCACGACCTGCTTACCTCCAGTGAACTTCATTACAATGTCATCACTTACCATGCAAATCCAATCTCATCCCCCCTCCTCCTATTGTTGTCAACAATCTAACCAACTTCTTGTTCTTGGTTTCAAAGCAAAGTATCTCTAGCTATAGTCAGCAATTGGAAAACACTATCAGCCAGATTGGTTTAGTGGATCTGTGTTTAGAAAACATATAACTTCTCCAGCTGTTGAAAATTCCTTAGCCCAAAAGCAAATCTTGAGTTTGTGGCATTTCTCTAGAGTTAGCATTTATGTGTTGTTAAATCTTGAAAGCTGATATTTCTGTGCCTCCATATGAGTTCTGATTAACTGTATTTTAATGTTGGACCCATGATGGAACTATTGTTTTTGTTTTTACAAGTTGCAATAATGCCCACTCATGGTAGAAGCCCCAACCTTATCATCAATTCTTGAAATCCTAGAGTTTCCATATCATAGCAACCTTTCTTGAGGATTGTGTAAGCATGAAGAATAAATTAGCTGTAAGGCATGTCCTAGAGTTTTCATATTAAGTGAAGCTATTTCACTTTTTAATTGAAGAACAATGTTATCCTTCTGCAATACTTAATTGCAACAGCTCTCCGTGATTTGATGATTTAGGTTGCAGCCTCATAAGTAATCTCATCTACCTTAAATTGTGTCTTATCTGATTTTGTAATTTGAAAAAAAGTTGTAATATTTAGGTTCCCTCATACGTTAAGAAATGATGAGTGCACCATCCCTTTCTCTTTTTCTATTAGGGAGCATGCTGATGATAGTTATGTATGTGAATATGCACACGTACATCACAATTAGTATGTGTTTGTGTGTGTGTGTGTGTGGGGGGGGGGGGGGGAATAATGTATGCATGTGTGCAACAGGAGAACTGCACTGAAATCTTATTGCTTGAGCATAAACCAGGTGGTTTATTCTAGGATAGATAAGTGGAATCATGTTGGTGGCAGGTGCAACTTATGTTGAAAATTTTTGCTATATAATTTGTTTTAGTAGTACTAAAGATATATCTATAAAATGGGAAGAAGAAAGAAATGTTTATGTCTGAGAGGAGCCTTTGTTTTCAACAGCATCTTGCAGCATCAGAGGACATGAAGATATCACACTTTTCCTTATTCAGGAAGGAGTAAAAATCAATATTAGAGGTAAATTCTTTATGATGAAATGTCATATTTGTGTGCTTTACGCAAATCTATTACTCATGTGATGGTATTATATGTGGAATTTGTTTGTTTTGCATAGATAATTTTGGGAATACGCCTTTAGTTGAAGCCATCAAGAATGGGCATGATCGAATTGCTTCCTTACTTTATAAAGAAGGGGCATCCTTAATGATTGACAATCCTGGTAGTTTTCTTTGTACGGCTGTTGCAAAGGGGGATTCAGACTTTCTTAAAAGGATTTTATCCTATGGAATTGATCCAAACTCCAAAGACTATGATCACCGAACCCCACTCCATGTGGCTGCCTCTGAAGGATTATATTTGATGGCACAATTGCTTTTAGAAGCCGGGGCTAGTGTTTTCTCAAAGGACAGGTAAAACTCAAATATCAATCTTGCTTTATGATTTTTTTTTTCCTTAATTAGGAACACATCCACTTCTATGAGTTCAATATTTGAGCCTACTTGCTGTTCTTATAGAAGCCTAACTAGAAATGGATGAACCGTTGGGGAGGTAACAGCTTTGGGATACTCTAATTGAGAATTTAATGTGATCCTAACCCTAATGGAGCAGGTCATTTGACTGTGATTGTTTTCAAAATGTAAGAAGAAGTTCCATTGATCCTTTTTCCCTCCATTTTTTCCCCAAGAAAAACAATATTTTTATCTTCCGTGATGAGATAATTGTAAATTTTTTGCATGTCCTAATCATTATATTTTTCTTGGAACTTCACATGATTAAGCAATGAATCATCCAATGAAATGCTTCAAGTATTCAAATGTATTCATGAGATCAAGACTGCAAATGTCATGTTTTTATTTTGTCTCAACTGTTTGTTGCTGTACCATTTGCACCTTTTACCTGGAGTCTTCACATTGAAAAGTGGACTTCATTAAGAGGAATCGGACAAAAAAAGTGGACATTGATAGAAAACTTGGCGTTTTTTTTTCTCAAGGAAGTAGAGCTGCTAGATGATTACTTGTTTAGGTTGCTTTCTCAATATTGTACGATGTGGCATCTTGAAGCCCATCCTCATTATCTGATCGAACGTAACCTATTGGTAACTATATATAGTCTTAAACTTTGATTAATAGTACTCAATAGATCACTCATGTTGCAGTTTGCATCATTTCCTAGTTTTTGTGCCATTGTTTCTCTTTCCTTCCTGTATTAAGAAAAAAGAGCAAGAACTATTTTTATCCATATTATTGAGTTTATTTTGTTGTTCTGAAAACTATAATTTTCTGTCCGTTTCACCTCTGCAGATGGGGAAGCACCCCACTTGATGAAGGTAGAATGTGTGGGAACAAGAATTTGATCAAGCTATTGGAACATGCGAAGTCAGCTCAGTTATCTGAATCCTTAAATACCTCTCAAGAAATCACAGGTAGTGGAAAAATCTATGATTTGCTTTTTTTATTCCCAAAGTTTGGAACCAACTAATTATAATATCCAGAAAGCAGGTCAACGACTTGGTTTCTTCATAGAATAGAAAAAAGATAAAAGCTTGAGAAAAACTCCAAAGCATTAAAATTTACTAAACTTGATTCTGATCTCTGATCTTGCTTTACAAATTACAGTGTTAAGTGAAGCAGTTTTTTGTGTTGGAAAGTATCGGGTTTGATTTGGACAAAAGGGGGCATTATGCATATTTAGAATACCTGCACTTGGGCTCTGCAATGGTCTCTTGCAGACTATGTTGAACATTATTCTTTCTTATGTTATGTTTGATCTGAACTTGCAAGTGGAGTATTCTTCTTTCTTCATAGACCAGAATAATTTATTAAAACCTAGAGGATTAGTTTTTTTTAACCCTGCACCCTATGGGATTAGAACACAAGACCTCTCTGGACTCACCCATTACTTTGTACTTAGAGGAGGGAAAGGTGGGAGTTGGAAGATGGGTGATTTGTCTTCTGGCCAAAGTTATCAATTCCATTCCATTTTGTGAAATATTTTGTACTTATATTCGATCTTGCTCACAAGCTAATCTCTTTTGGCCAATACTTGTGTTTTGGCCTGTAAGAATTTATTTAACGAATTTGGTTGAACTTTAAAGGATTACTTTTATTTTTTCAAAGTAAGCCTTACCAAATGTGAAAACCTAAACTTTTTACTGTTTGAACTTTAGAGAATTAAATGATAATTTTTTTTTTTAATGATTTAAGTTTACAGGAATTTTTTCAATGCTTAATCTAATTGCTTGTCTCCCTGGAAGACGGATGTTATTTAGGAATTTTTTAGTATCTAATTGATATAGTTTACTTTTTCTTTTTGATATATGATAGAAATTTTACTCTAACTTAATCTAAGTATATAATTTACTAAACAAATATATATTTGGAGAGTTAATATAGATGTGCTATAAATTTATTTTTTCTATATGTAGTAATATGATTATTGAAATAAATATGTTTGTGTTAATTAACATATAGATTTAAATCAGAATGTGTGTGTGCATAGTGACAACCTCAAAATTGTATGCCAGAATATGTTGGTAGCTAATTTTTTTGTTCCAACATACCACTACAAGCCTGAATATTTAGTAGATTGGAATTGATAACTTTGCTTCCAACAAGAACACGGGTATCATTGTGGCTAACATCTATTTAATGATTTGCTGAATTACATAATAACCTCCTCGTTTTATGATGTGATGTGATGTGATGCTATGTTATACTTCTTTTGGTTCTAGTTAAAATATTTTTGGGTTTTGGATTGTTCATCAGGCTTCTATCTAGCGAAACTCACATGGGATGTGAGAGCAGTGACCCAAGATTCTCTCCTTTGTTAAATTTTTAATGATTATTTAAACTTTACCTTGTATATCTAATTATAAACCATATTTTAGGCAGTGAAAAAATGAACTTCTCCAACACAATTACCATCACCAACATTGTCTATTTACGCTTTCCATATCATATAAGATGGTTGTAAAAAATCCTGTATAAAACAAATCCAATTTCCATAGTTATAGTCTAGGGGAAACAATGGGGATTAAAATTAAATTACTGAACTTCTGTTTCCATTTTGCAGATAAATTGCACCGAAAAAAATGTACTGTGTTCCCTTTCCACCCGTGGGATCCCAAAGAAAATAGAAGGCATGGAATCATGTTGTGGGTCCCACATACCATTAAAGAACTTATCCAAACAGCAGCAGAGCAGCTACAAACTCCAAGTGTATCTTGTATATTATCAGAAGATGCAGGTAAAATTCTTGATGTAGATATGATTGGTGATGGGCAGAAGCTGTATTTAGTTAGTGAAACACAGTAACATTTTTGGGTTTTTTTAAACAATATAATTATGTATAGTTTTTGTATCATCTTTTATGCAATCTTATCTTCTACATAGTCAGCATTTTACGTCTGCATTATATAAGTAGCAAAAATATCGGCATCATATGTATTTGTTTTACAATGGGGTACTTCAAAAGTGATTTTACATTGTTTATAAATAAGTTGAAATTCGCTATTTATTAGCAGGTTGCGATATAGACTCCTTTCCTTAGTATGTTATCATACTTGAATTAAAATGTTGCCTAAGCAGCCAAAGTTTTAACCTGTTAACAGCCTCTAATGAATCCTTTATGTTAACAAGCAAAGAGGGGAAGTTTGAGAGCCTAGTGACATTGATGAGCTGATAAATATGCAGTTGCTCTTATGCTTAATCTGCTTTCTCCTAATTGAGTGGAGATAGGTTAATATCAACTTATATTCTTTTAGTTAGGGAACTCAAGGATAATCACAAAGTACAAATTAAAAAGACCAAGTAAACCCTGTTAAGGTTTTAATCCAGTTTTTGGTGACATGTGCCTTTCAAGTCCAAGAAGAATTGAGCTTCCCTACTTTTGAGTAGGGGTGGCAAATGGGCGGGTTTGGGGTGGCATAATTGAGTTGGGTATATAAAACTTATTTATCCATTTAAAACCTATTTAACTAATTCCTTATAACCCAAATCCAACCCAACCCAATTATTATGGGTAAACCCCAACCTACCCAATTACCCAATTATCAAAATTACCAAAATGCCACTAAAGTGAAAATGACCAAAGTACTCTAAAATCTTCAAAAATGACCAAAATGCCCCCAATACCTGAAAATTACCAAAATACCCCCAAAACCCAAAAAAAATGACCAAAATACCTCCAAAATCCAGAAAATGACCAAAATACCCAAAAAACCCAAAAAATGACCAAAATAACCCTGAAAGCCAAAAATTACCAAAATACCCCCTAGAACCTAAAAAATGACCAAAATATCCCCAAAACCTTAAAATTACCAAAATACCCCCAAAAACCTAAAAAATGACCAAAATACCCATAAAACCTAGAAAATGACCAAAATACCCCCCAAAACCCAAAAAATGACCAAAATACCCCCGAGAACCTAAAAAATTACCAAAATACCCCTAGAACCCAAAAAATGACCAAAATACTCCTGAAACATAAAAATTACCAAAATACCCCCAAAACCCATAAAATTATCAAAATATCCCCAAAACCGAAAAATGACGAAAATACCCCCGAAACCTAAAAATTACCAAAATATCCCTAGAACCCAAAAAATGACCAAAATACCCCTGAAACCTAAAAATGATCAAAATACCCCCCAAAACTCATAAAATGACCAAAATACCCCTGAAACCCAAAAAATGACCAAAATACCCCAAAAACCTAAAAATGACCAAAATACCCCCAAAACCTAAAAATGACCAAAATACCCCATAAACCCAAAAAAAAATGTCCAAAATACTTCCAAAACCTAAAAAATTACTAAAATACATCTGAAACCTAAAAAATGGCCAAAATAACCTCAAAGCCTAAAAATTGACCAAAATAACCCTGAAAACTAAAAATGACCAAAATGCTCTCGAACCTTTAAAAATGGCCAAAATAACCACGAAGTCTAAAAATTGACCAAAATAACCTAGAAACCTAAAAATGACCAAAATACCTCCAAAACCTAAAAATGACCAAAATACCCCATAAACCCAAAAAATGTCCAAAATACCTCCAAAACCTAAAAAATTACTAAAATACCTCTGAAACCTAAAAAATGGCCAAAATAACCTCGAAGCCTAAAAATTGACCAAAATAACCCTGAAAACTAAAAATGACCAAAATACTCCCGAAATTTCAAAAATGGCCAAAATAACCATGAAGTCTAAAAATTTACCAAAATAACCTAGAAACCTGAAAATGACCAAAATAGCCCCTAAACCTAAAAATGACCAAAATACCCCATAAACCTAAAAAATGTCCAAAATACCTCCAAAACCTAAAAAATTACTAAAATACCTCTGAAACCTAAAAAATGGCCAAAATAACCTCGAAGCCTAAAAATTGACCAAAATAACCCTGAAAACTGAAAATGACCAAAATACTCCCGAAACTTCAAAAATGGCCAAAATAGCCACGAAGTCTAAAAATTGACCAAAATAACTTAGAAACCTAAAAATGACCAAAATACCCCATAAACCCAAAAAAATGTCCAAAATACCTCCAAAACCTAAAAAATTACTAAAATACCTCTGAAACCTAAAAAATGGCCAAACTAACCTTAAAACCTAAAAATTGACCAAAATAACCTTGAAAACTAAAAATGACCAAAATTCTCCCGAAACTTCAAAAATGGCAAAAATAACCATGAAGTCTAAAAATTGACAAAAATAACCTAGAAACCTAAAAATGACCAAAATAGCCCATAAAGCTAAAAATGACCAAAATACCCCCTAAAACCAAAAAATGTCCAAAATACCTACAAAACCTAAAAAATTACTAAAATACCTCTGAAACCTAAAAAATGGCCAAAATAACCTCGAAGCCTAAAAATTGACCAAAACAACCTTGAAAACTAAAAATGACCAAAATACTCCCGAAACTTCAAAAATGGCCAAAATAACCACGAAGTCTAAAAATTGACCAAAATAACCTAGAAACCTAAAAATGACCAAAATAGCCCCTAAACCTAAAAATGACCAAAATACCCCCTAAACCTAAAAAATAATCGATGTACCTTCGAAACCTAAAAATTAACTGAAATACCCCCTGAAACCTAAAAAATGACCAAAATACCCCTGAAAACTAAATACAACCAAAATAACCCCTAAACCTTAAAATGACTAAAATATCCTTGAAACCTAAAAAATGACCAAAATTCCCCAAAACCTATAAAATGACAAAAAAGCCCCTTAAATCTGTAAGTTGATAAAAATACACCCTAAACCTAAAAAATTATCAAAATCCCCTATAAAACTAAAAAATGACCAAAATACTCCCTAAACATAAAAAATGACCAAAATACCCGTAAACCTAAAAAATGACTAAGATACCCCAAACCCCTATTTTGGTAATTTTGGAGGCTTTGAGTGTATTTTGTTCATCTTATAGGATTAGTTGTATGTTGGTCATTTTAGATATTTTGAGGGGTATTTTGGTTGTTTTATAGGTTTAGAGGTATTTTGGTTGTTTTAGACGTTTCAGGATATTTTTGGAAATTTTAGAGGTTTCACGTTGTTTGTGGCCATTTTAGTGGTTTTGGGTTTATTTGGGTCATTTCAAAGGTTTAGGGGTATTTTCGTCACTTTAGAGGTTTGAGGGTATTTTGGTCATTTTTTAGGTTTAAGGGGTATTTTGGTCACTTTTTAGGTTTAGGGGGTATTTTGGTCATTTTTAGGTTTCGGGGTTATTTTTGTCAATTTTTAGACTTCGGGGTTATTTTGGTCATTTTTTGGTTCTAGGGTTATTTTGATCATTTTTAGGTTTCTAGGTTATTTTGATCAATTTTTAGGCTTCGGGGTTATTTTGGCTAATTTTAGGTTTCGAGGGTATTTTAATCATTTTTAAGGTTTCGAGGGTATTTTGGTCATTTTTTAGGTTTTAGGGTTATTTTGGTTATTTTTAGACTTCGGGGTTATTTTGGCCATTTTTTTAGGTTTCGGAGGTATTTTGGTAATTTTTAGGTTTCTAAGGTATTTTGGTCATTTTTTGGATTTCAGGGGTATTTTGGTCATTTTTAGGTTTCGGCGGTATTTTGGTAATTTTTTGGGTTTTAGGGGTATTTTGGTAATTTTTTGGGTTTTAGGGGTATTTTGGTCATTTTTGGGTTCGGGGGTATTTTGGTCATTTTTTGAGTTTTAGGGGTATTTTGGTCATTTTTTGGGTTTCGGGGGTATTTTGGTTATTTTTAGGTTTTGGAGGTATTTTGGTTATTTTTGGATTTCGGGGGTGTTTTGGTCAGTTTTAGGTTTCGATGGTATTTTGGTCATTTTTGGGTTTCGTGGGTATTTTGGTCATTTTTTGGATTTCAGGGGTATTTTGGTCATTTTTAGGTTTCGGGGGTATTTTGGTCTTTTTTTGGGTTTCGGGGGTATTTTGGTCATTTTTTGGATTTCAGGGGTATTTTGGTCATTTTTTGGGTTTTAGGGGTATTTTGGTCATTTTTTGGGTTTTTAGGAGTATTTTGGTTATTTTTAGGTTTCGGGGGTATTTTGGTCTTTTTTGAGTTTCGGGGGTATTTTGGTCTTTTTTTGGGTTTCGGGGTATTTTGGTCATTTTTTTGGGTTTAGGTGTTATTTTGGTCATTTTTTAGGTTGAGGGGGTATTTTGGTAATTTTAGTAGTTTTGGGGTTGGGTAATTGGGTACCCAATTAAAACCCAATAAACATTAGTGTTAATTGGGTTAATACCCATTTAACCCAACTAATAATTGGGTGGGTTTGGGTTTATTTTAAGTGGGTGGGTTTGGGTGGGCAAATGGGTTTGGGTTGATTTTGCTACCTCTACTTTTGAGAGTTCACCTTGAGCTCTATCCTATTCCTATGAGGTTTGAATTTTAAGGATACTTTATATTTACACAGCTGCATGAGGAGCCTGAGTCAGAGGTTTATGTCAATGTAGGCAGGACAATGTCTTTATTTTTTTTTTTCCTTAGGAGAGAGGAAAGGGAAGGCCGGGGGGATAGTATTTGGTGTGAAAATTCTTTTATAGTCCATTTGGATTGAGGGGGAGGGAGGAGGAGTAGAATAGAGTTGGGTGGAAATTAGCCTAGTTTTCAGCCAACTATACTCTACTCCTCCTTACTCCTCCTCTCTTCCCTCTCATCCAAACAGGCCATTAAAGTTTCTTAGAGATTTGGCTTTTTCAAATTGTAGACAAAATTTTCCTTTGGTTAGAATGTCACAGAAACTCCACTAATATAGTTCAAAATCTTCCCCTCCATAACATTGTGTCATTTCATCTCCAAAAGAGTCAATATTGGATCTTTATTCTGCACCTTTGACTTGTAGTGGTATCATGAGTTCTTGAGCGTATCCATCCAGATTGAGTCATAAGGTCAGGAAAATTTCAGTGTTAGGATAAACATAGTTAAACTAAACTAAGGCCGTAACTAGAATTTAAAGGGCTGATAACTTCTGATCAAGAGCTAACCACCAGCCAAGGAAGATCAAGAATCAGCCATTTTTTTGGCATATTGACTTCCTTCTACACAAAGCCATTAATTAAAAAGTAAATTATTGAGCTAGTTTTTAAGAATAAAACGATTCCTTTCAGCATAGGAGTATTTGACAACTGCATTTTGTAATTGCAAGACTCAGTCATTGTGCTCTTATTGGCTGCAAGTGGAAGTAATAAAGGAACGACAAAGAACCCTGCTTTCTTTTAATGATAGAGCAGATAGTATCTATGGTACAAATAAATTTAATGATTATTCCATCCATCTTTCAATAACATGTGTGCTTTCACATTTGGACTGTTTCCAAATAATTGAAAAGTTGAAAACTGTCTCAAATTCCTAATTGGATTTGATTACCCATTTAGATTTAGATTTAGATTTATTTATTTATTTATTTTTATTTTAGTTTTGTGTGTGTGAGTGTGTGGGGAAGGAAGGGTGAACTGATCACTCTTTTGGGGTTTTCTTTGTGTGAAGGAAACTCTATTCTTTGTCAAAGAAATTATTTATTCCTCGTCAAAGAAGTAATTAATATTTCTTGTTAGCCTAGGCATAGGACTTGGCTTATATATAGATAGTACAATAAAGGTTTGCGTAGTAGAGTCTTAGAAAAAGAATATAACTTGATGGAGAAAAAGATTCTTAGAAGAAGAGTAATGTGTTAGTTCTTTTGGGGTTGAAAGGATATGCATGATGATAGCTGTGTAACACTGGTTCAACGTTGTAATACTTATTGAGTATAGTGGATTTGACATCTCTCCGTAAATGAAGGATGTTTGTCAAACTATGTAAATTATTGTGTTCTTAGTTTGAGTGCTTGTTGATTTATTTGCTTTAACTATAATTTATACAAATCCCTAAGCACTATTGCACAAGTGATATTACTGTACTAGAGATTCCGCTATGCGTAAAATGAAACCTTCCAAAAGTTGAAATTATTTCTTATATTATTCTTCTTTTTATAATTAAAAAAAAAAAACAAGACTCTTATTTATAAAAAATTGTGCTACTTATAAAAATACAATAAGACATTTTAAGAATATCAAAATAGCTACAAAATGCTTAAATTTTGAGATTAGAAAATTCCTTTGTTTTTGTGCTTTTTTTCCCAATTAATTCACTAATTTTGGTTATAGGAAATTGTTTTATAAGGAAAGGTTTTTTATTCATAGTTTGACCACTCCAAATTTAAAATCCCGGTTCAATCTCTTTACAACATATGGACTGATCAGAAACCTAGAAATTTGGCTGGATTAATTGACTTAATTTCCAACATTAGTCTTTAGTCCATGTGTGGATCTCATCCTCCCCAAATCCAAATAATGGAACCCTGATTTAAACTGATAAATCAAAGCATCAATCAGCTAACAAGTTGAGAACTTACAATTGAAAAAGTTAACGCAAACCAGTGAGTCAAAATGGCTCACTAAGCTGCTTTGACAGTAGTCACAGTACCACATATAAAAGGAAATGACTGCAATATTTAACCTTTTAACAATCAAGAGTCTCAACCCTGCAGAAATGGCCATAAACTAGCAATGAATTCAGACTTGGTGAACAAAACCCAGCAGGAAATAAACCAGGAAAAGCTTGTTGGATAGCTTTACAACTTAGATACATAGTTTAAAACTTAGCATATGTACATAGCAATGATCAAACTTAAAGCCAGAACTCTTTTATGCGAAACTCAGAATTACACCCGACTAATAAGAACAAAAATCTAATCAGGCTTGCAGGCTACCTAAAATTACACACGCTAGAGAATTAACTGCTTACAGTAACTCAGTTGCAGCCCAGTTGATCGATACTGAATGATCTGAGGATTGGTTTTACATGTGTAACTCGTTTAAGCTCCACGTATGTGTTGAAGTTGCTGAAAATGCTTCTGGGAAGCTGTGTTACTTGTGGTAGCAAAATCATTTTCCTCCTCTTTTGACTTGTTGTTTTCCCCTGTAGAAGGGTCTGTTTCAGTTAGAGAAGTAGAAAAGAGGTGAAAAAGGGTACCCATAACACAGCCTAAAAGTGGAAGAGATGAGAATATAATTGCAGCCTGTCTGATATTCATAGCTTATATGTTATGTGGCTGCTACAATCAGACACCAATAAGATTAGCAGTAAGCTCTCCTGAAATGTGGTGGATTGGTGATGTTAGGATGATGAATTTATAGCAAAGAAGTGGAAACTGTCTGTTTATTCTACTGGGCGTGGTGATCAAGCAAAGAAGTCAGTTCATTTGAAATTTCAAGCCTACCAAAATTGACCTCTACTCAAATAATATAGTTGAATCTCCACTTAAACCAAAAAACTGATTGGTGTCTTAATCTGATGATAAAGAGTTATCATTAGGGGAAACTGTGTCTGTTTATTCTACTGGGCGAGGTGATCAAGCAAAGAAGTCAGTTCATTTGAAATTTCAAGCCTACCAAAATTGACCTCTACTCAAATAATGTAGTTGAATCTCCACCTACACCAAAAAACTGATTGGTGTCTTAATCTGGTGATAAAGAGTTATCATTAGAAACGGACACTATAGGTTGAAATTCTTAAAACAAAAAAATTAGTTTTAACTGCTGTGAACCCCCAGCAATAATAAACTTCCAAAAAATGATGACATGACAATTATCTAGATGTTAACTTACTTTGCATGCTAAACTTATTTCTCAACTTAGTGACATGTCGTGATTAGTATAAAATCACTTTTATTACATTTTTATATTGAACTAATCTCTTAACTCAATAATCATGAAAAAAAATTATAAAAAATTGTGTCACAAAAGTTATTAATTTAGTTAATTAATGCAGTAAAACTTATAAATATAAAATGAAGAAAAAAAACTAAAAATAAAAATAAAAACAACTTCTTGGCAAAATTTGTGCGATTCAAATCCTATCACGTGCCACGCCTAAAGTTTTGATTGGTGAAATTAAGCAAAACTGCCCAAAATGCAAGGTTCTCTCATGTGCAAGGCCTTTGTATGCAAACGTTGATAACAGCAAATTAATGATATGACTAGACCTAGGAGCTGGTTTCCCTTCTGATCACTTCTACTTTTACTGCTCATTCTAGCTTGAATCCTCCTATGTATGATTGCAAACCCTAGGGTGAACTCTGTAAACAGTGGTCGAGAACTTTGTTTTGTTGGAGACTCCCTATATTTCTACTCTAGATTTTGATTCTCAAACATTCATTATTTTACATTTCTTTTTTTCACATCCACTTTTATGTGTTAAAATGTTGATATTTTTAAAACGTGAACATTCTCACATCAATTGTAGTTATATATGTGAAATGATAGATGTTAATGAGTGTGAAACAATATTTTTCCTTCTACTTTTAGTTTTGGTTTTGTTGTTTTTGATATATTGGAAGATGTTAGTCTTTGTCTACCTATTGCTTCTTTAAGTTTTTATATATTTTCTTAATTATGAAAAAACAGTGATGATTAGACCAGGGTCGGGTGGGATAAAATTGGTTTGGATTATAATTTATAATATTTGACTTTATAGTGAATTCCAGTTAGTTCAATTGGTAAAGTCTCTGATGGTTGAATAAAAGATTTGAAGTTTAATTTCTGCCTACACAAAAAACCGATTGGTGTCTTTGTCTAATGATAGAGTTATCATCAGGAGCAGAAGCCATAAATTGAAATTCTCTCTAAAATAAATAACTTTGTACATGTTTATTTATTTTAAATTTATTCCCAACCCGTTAGAAGTCATCAATCCCACATGGCCTATTTTTATTAGTCTTTTTTATTATTATTTTATTTTGTGGACTAGCATAATCATTTTGTAGGGTCCAGATTCTTTACGTAAACCCAAAGACAATTAATTTGTAGAGTGTGGGTCAAAGAACTAGAATTAGTAAGGGATTAATAACAATGGATCATCAACATTTCCACTGTGCATTGATCAATTTGAATACATTGATCGCTCCTCTTCTCCTCTCTTTTTCTCCTCTATTATATAGTCACTCTTACCCTCATCTCCATCGTCCACGTGCTCCCCATCCATGAACTTGCTCAAGTACCTGTCACGTCAGGCAGCTTCTTTTCATCTCTGTGTGAGTGGCGGTAGGTTAGGATGCACTGTTCAGAGGTCTTCTCCACATAAATGCGGCCAGAAAAGCTGTTGCAGTGCATTGAATACGGTGGCAGCAGCCTTTCCCTCAGATATTTCCCATCCTTATCGTTCCTGAATATGCTTTGAGCTTATCTTGATCAGGTGGAGTCCTCGGACAGTCATTCAGGCTTTTTCCCTACTCAATTAGTCTCCGATATCATATCAGAGCAAAACATCTTCCTCGGACAGGAGATGTCCTCCTCGGACTGGAGATATCCTCCTCGGACAGCGATGATCCTTCACCAAGAGGATTCCACTCCACTCTGGGCCTTGTCTTCTCCGCATCCCTCTTTTCGGATGTGAAACAGTCCTCTCGTGGGCATTCGGCCCATTAACTTGGGCCTGACCCCCTTTTCCCCCCACACATTTTATTTTGTGGAATTTATACACAAATTTCCAAGGTTGATAGGCCAAATGTTCAATTTTTTTTTTATTCCTTCAGATTTGAAAAAGTATTTTATAAGAAGATATGTTCACACAAGGGTATGAAAATGACATGACATTCATGTGATCCAACTAACCAAGTTCGCGTGATTTACTAGTAATTCTAGTTTACTAAAATCCTATAAAAAAATTTTCTAGTTTACTAAAAAAATACTAATAGTTCCCTAAGAACTTAAATAATAATAATAATAAGACAGACAGAAAGAAAGAGTATGAGAAATACGTTAAATTTGGCAGCCCATGCTCTCTACTTCCTCGCCTATGATTTGATAACGTACAGTATTAACTACCTAACTTCAAACACCTTTTGTCCTTTGGGAACATATACGGTTATGGCCAGGCCTATTACACAAAAAGATAAAGGATAAATTCATGCACACTTAAACAAATAAACAAATGAATGTAATTATATATTATTATTGATGGGAATAGCTCTTCCAATCATGGTTGTCCTTGGCATAAGTCAAGAACAACGACCTTCCACCAACTTGTCAATGTGTGAGTTCACCCGGCATAAGGAAAATTGGACGACCTTCTACTCTGAGACTGAGAGCTGGGGATAGTGGGCAAGAGCAACCTCGATGTAAGCACTAGTTCACCTCCATCCGAAGGTCTGGGTAAAAAACCCTGAAACTCTATTTTCTTCACATTTCTATTCCCTGTGAGTTTTGACTTTAGCATTGAAAAAGCTAAGGCCAACACCCCCATCAATGTTCTTCTATTAATGGCCTGTTTGGAAAGGAAAAAAGAGGGGAGTAGAGAAAAGTAGAGTAGTATTAACTAAAAATAAGCTAATTTTGTGCTAAATCTATTCTACTTTACTTTACTTCCTCTCAATCCAAACCGACCATAAGTGTTTACATATTATGAGTCTTGTAAAACTCATGTTCGGACAATTGGCCCACTGAATTTCTTCCATCATCAATTATTATTATTATTATTATATAACTGGTTTGTGATAACTTTGCACGTAAAATCAATGCCTTAAGTTATTTTTGTGCATGACAAGAGTCTTGTAACTCAATTGATACTTCATGCTATTTTTAAATGAGACATTTAAGACTCAAGTCCTTATGAACCCAACTATTGATTTTTTTTTAATTAAAAAAAGAAGAAGATAATTATGTGCACACATTGAATTTATTTTCATGATTAATCTTTCCTTTCTCGGATTTAGTTTTCCTCCTCGATTTGGCTTAAATGAAATATTATTGAAAATCTTGCAGTACCAAACTGTTCAAAGAACTGAAAAGATGAAGGGTTTAAGATTTTAAGTTTGGACAAAGGTTAACCAGAGGTCAAATCATGATAAAGTAATAATTATTTTAATAATTAATTAACATGAAAATAAATAAAAATAAACAGGTAAAAATTGGCAAACTTGACTAAAATAATATTTAAATAACCATGTGTATATTTTGTATTTCCATTCGTTTGTCATGTAGCTATCAACTTATGCAATTGGATCAGACCCCTTCTATCCTGATTCATGGGCATTTACTAGGCGTGTTTCTACTTTCTACAATGGTAAAGCAAGTTTAGAATTTACACACACGCCTGCTATGCGGGATGGTGTAACTCCAAGCCATAAGGCTTGGGGATGATAATAGCTTGGGGGAGGGAGGGAGTGGGGTAGATTATAGGTAAATTTCTAAACATAGATCAAAAAGAAAAAGAAAAAAAAGAAGAAGCAAGTTTATAATTTAATTCAAGCAACATACTTTGGATTTGCAACATATTGCATTCAAACTTTAAAAATAAAATAAAAAATTACTCAACAAAGTTTGTACTAAAGGTTTACAAATAACTTCAAAGCTTGACTTTGATGATTTGGGTAAGAAAATTGGGACATTATGTCATTCCTTGCAAAATATTCAGTCTCTTGTTTTTTTTTTTTTATCATCTATAATTATTGAAGTGTGGATAACCAATACATAAGCATACCCTTATAGGGTTGAGGACCCTCAGGATTAGTATTACTTTTAATTAATTGGCTGACTTTACATATTTTATTTGGTTTGACTTGATTGCCATCTTTAAAAAAAATGATTATAATTGGTTTTCAAATGTATTATCTTTGGAACTTGTTTCGATCTAGTGCACAAGAGCATTAACCCCCAATCCTTATCCATTTTGTTTTATGTTATGATATGATATTTGAAAATCTTTCCTTGTGTGTTTTTCATTTAAGTTATTAATGCATGGTTAGAATAGGGAATTAGGGATCCACCTTAATATTTTTCTTATCTAAAAATGACCTAAGAACACTAGTGGAGATTGATCCATTCGATCAATTGGGTTTAAGTGCCTAATTCCTTCCCAAGTTCATACCTTAACTCCAAACTTAGGTTTGATTAGGTTGGACATCTATGATGGGTCAAAGTTGGATTTTGGACCTATAATCAAGTGATGACTCATTTTTCCATCCTAACCTTTAAGTTAGTAGTTTATTTCACAGCTCTTGTTTAGGATGAGTCTGCATCGA
The DNA here is from genome assembly GCF_002906115.3 of Quercus suber. Lineage (NCBI taxonomy): Eukaryota > Viridiplantae > Streptophyta > Magnoliopsida > Fagales > Fagaceae > Quercus > Quercus suber. The sequence goes on along the minus strand of NW_027070586.1, from coordinate 14,267 downwards.
GTAACACTTAAAAAAAAAAATTTATCTAAAAGTCGTGATGACTTACACTGTACCACACCTTGAGACGTTCACACTTACGATCAACGATCTCTTCACTAAATCTACATAAGATCCTAATTTTGACAATCTTATCTTTCCTTTTTCTAACCCCAAAGATAATTGCTTAGCTCCTGCAAGGTAACTCACACGTGTCAACACCTAAAACATATCCACATGGGATGGAAAATTATTGGCTTCAACAAAAAAACTACTAACTAACTCCCGCAGTTGAAGCTCAACGGCGGAGATAAAACCTTTCAAACACAGGTGTACATTGTCAGCCGTTGGATCCCTAACAGTCATAAAACCATACCAAATGACAATAACACCCATCTCAAGTTATTAGCATCACTCTGAACACTCCGTAGTAAAAGTCGTAAATAACTCATAGAAGAGGGGGCACTCCTGGAATTTCGAACTCATGTTCGAATTCTAGCGGGCTTGGCAAAATGTAACAAACGCATGAGCCTTTCAACTAACTAAACTTCCACTTTTGTTCATCAAAAACTTATAAACTTCCACTTTTGTTGAAACCCCAAACACCCAAAGACTCAATCTTTCTCTCTCTCTCTCTCTCTCTCTCTCTCTCTGTTTTTTGGTGGGTTTTTCTTATGCGAAAGAAATTCAAGAATCAAATTCTTGGATGAGAAAGAAGCATTAGGCTTTGGAAACTAGTACTAAGCATGTCAATCCCAATTCTTGAGGCCTGCAAGAAGAGGAAGCGAAGGCCGCAGCTTTACGGGTTCCACTCGTTTGGAGACCCCGGTTGCCCCATCGATCCAAAAGGCGCGTTTCGTGACAATATCCGGGTGTTTCTTCAACAATGCGCTGAACTTGATGACAACAATGTCCAAGGCATGCCAGCTTGGTGTACTCTCCTTGTGCATGAGACCAGAAGCTTCATTGTCCCTCTGTACACCATTGAAGAGGATGTCAAGCACTCTCCAAGACCCTACTGTGATCACTGCAGATGCGCAGGTTTGGCTCTTGATTTTTTTTTTTTTTTTTTTTTTTTTTTTTTTTTTTTTTTTTTTTTTTTTTTTTTTTTTTTTTTTTTTTTTNTATATATATATTTATTTATTTATTTATATATGATAGATCTTTACTGAATGTGCAGTTGGATGTATTAATTTATGAAAATCTTAAACTTTTGAATTAGTAAAACTAAATATATAATGGATATCGTAAAAAGGGGATGAAATTGAAATTTCAATGAACGCTCAAAAATTTATTAAGAAAAAGGTGGATACACATGATGTAACACATCTCATACTAGCAAGCTTCTTAGTGGCTTCAGAAATTAAACATTTACGCTATGTTTCGTAACTTTCGTTGTCCTTTCCCAAAATTCCAATTTCGTACTCCAATAGCCAAGACTCAAATCAAGAATTGGTAAACTGATGAAGTTTCTACGAAATCGTCATGAAGCCAAGTGTACCATTCAAATTTAATCCAAAATTTCTTGCAAGAATTATATAACAGTGGTGCTTAAAGACCTATTAATTGTTTCAATGTTAGTATTAAGTATTTTCTTAGAAATTTCGTTTGCATAATTTAGATCTAATAGTTCAGTACTCCCTAAGAGCCATTTTAACAATGATTGCTGGCAGGAATGGTTGGATTTGAAACTTTGAATTCTTCTATATAATTTGGATAAAAAAAAAATTTATATATATATATATAGACACACACAAGGAAGTCTATTAGTCTAATGATAATCCATGTATTAATTTTAATTATTATTCTTGAAAGAAAATGTTAGGCCATGCCAAATTGGCAATCTGAAATTGGGAATGGGTCTGTGGTGTTTTTGGTAAGTACCAATTAAGATGGCATTATATTCATCATTTGCGACGATAGTTAACCTAATCATTGACTAATGAAAGCATAAAACTGAACTAATTAACAATGATATATGGGCCTCAACCAACAGTAGTACTCTCTCTAGCGTAAAAAGAAATAAGGCATCATACCTACTTTATCAAAAGAAAAAGAAGAGATAGATAATAAGTGTACCTTTACATGATTTAGTAGCATCTCTTTATTTAGGTGATATGTTTTTAGAAAGTAATCAACTTGGGTAAATTAAAGACAAAAGGATCTTATTGGGAATCTGCTTTTCCTTTTGGTACATTAAGGCATCTAAAAATAACCAAGAAACTTTTCTAAACCAACATAATGAGTTGGTGTCTTTCTTTTAGAGAATTAATTAGCACTGAATCACCAGATGAATGATAGGTTTTGTTACAATTTACACAAACCCATAAGGCCATTCTGAATCCTCCAATATTTTTGGTGGGGTAAACGGACAGTAATAAACACTATATATGAATCTTCACGATTCTACATTGCAACAAAACAAAGACATGATTGAAAAAAAATGCACTGATTTTGCAAACTAACGCCTAAACTAAAGTCTAAAGACCACCAAAATTTTAGTTTAAAGTTTTTTAATGAGTTGGTGTCTTTCTTTTAGAGAATTAATTAGCACTGAATCACCAGATGAATGATAGGTTTTGTTACAATTTACACAAACCCATAAGGCCATTCTGAATCCTCCAATATTTTTGGTGGGGTAAACGGACAGTAATAAACACTATATATGAATCTTCACGATTCTACATTGCAACAAAACAAAGACATGATTGAAAAAAAATGCACTGATTTTGCAAACTAACGCCTAAACTAAAGTCTAAAGACCACCAAAATTTTAGTTTAAAGTTTTACTTCTTTTCTCTCTCTATTGCTTATTAGGCCAGAATTAGATAACAAAAGTTGAGGTCAAGAGCGATACTTCGTTAGAACTTTGTTTTTGGACAAGCAATAGAAGCATTCTTTATCCTACAAATCTCAATCTCATTATGAATGGAATTCCAAATTATAATTTTTTTTTTTTAAAGGCGAAAAAATACCACTAGTTTCCAAGACAGTTTCTTAAAAGACGGAAATGTATGGCCTTTACAAAGTTACATTACGCATTAGCTTCCAACTCTTCAAAACATTTTTTAAGTCACATTGAAGGGCATTGCAGTCAAGATACACCAAATAAATGGTCTCACGTTCAATTCTCCAACATTATTCAATTTTTTTACAAAATGCTACGGACCTCAACAAATTTGGAGAGCACAGTAGTATTTTGTAAAACTTTTCTTCTCTCCTTTTTTTTTTTCTATAAATAAAATAATTTATAGTGAATATTGTAATTAGATATATATAGAATATAAAAAATGGAATATATCATAAATGGTATATTTGAAAAGTTGGTAGTTAAATTTTTTTTTTTAATTTAACTTTTACTTTAAAATTTGATTACAATTTGCAAATGTGAATGCTCTTATCGAAATTGTATGCATCTTTCAATAACACCTTAAAAATACAAATTAGTCAAATTCCTTGACAATCACCACTAATTTTGTCTGTTCACTCTAATTTGACCTAAGTGTATTTTTTTAAAAATAATTTGAAATATTTGTTTAGTGGCATATATTCTAGTTTCTATAGGTATGAACTAATTTGTAAGCAATGAGCTCCTATTCATGTCATCAAGACTTGTGCATGCATGTAGCATAATATAAGCTCAGTTAAAATATTGCTAGCACCTCAATAAAACTTACAACTTTGTCACAACTTGCTCACATGTCAAGTTGTGAGTTGTGGATCCACAACTCCACCACTCACAATTCGCCCTATGGGCAAATTGTGAGCTTTGTTGTGGTACTAGCATTATTGGCTCAGTTGAGCTAATAACAATAGGTGCATTACTTATTGTTTTAAATGGTATTTAAATTTTTTTTTTTTTTTTTTTTTTGTATGGGATAAATGACATACACAAAAAGATTAAGAACAGTAGCAATGCATTTAATAATACACAAAAAGATTTGTAAGGTTAAAAAGTGTCAGGTTTTACCTAACCAAGGAAAGAATAGATAATTTAAAATTGTAGCATAGATTAAAAAGTGGGGAAAAATAATTCACACATGATTGCAACTAAACATAGAACAGAATAAAACATGAAAGTTGTATCAGTCAAATTGTGCTGCTCTTTGTGTAGACACTAGTTCATATTTTCACAAAAAGAAGGCCCCAAAAATATTGATAAAGTGGAGCTTTTCACAACCCATTAGCATTTTTTTTGGTGAGTGTTATGTGTAGTAGGTATTGTCATTTTGTTTCTTGCATTTGTACCCCAAATCCCAGAAATTATGGATATGCTCTCTTTCTAAGATGAACACTAATATATTGTATCAGTTCCTGCATTCCTTTAGGACAAATGTCATACGTCCCTATACTGGCTTAGTGAACCCATATGATCGGTGGAAAAAACTAAGCAATTGGTATATATTGTAAGTGACTGGTGGAGGGGCTTAATATTATTCAAGTGCATCTTCTATCTTAACTTATTTCGATTTATTAGCACACTAGACAAAAGATTATGGTGGGGTTAAGCGAGTTGAAAAGCATGACACTGATTGCCCTGTAATGTAAAAAATCTTGGGGGTGTGTTTTTCACCACTAAGAGTATAAGATCTGTTCAATTTTTACCATCTTTCAAGGCAGATTAGTACAGTTGATGAGATTAGATGGCTTCCATTTTTATTCAGCATTCCCAAAAAAGTTTTTACTCCATTGATTCATTATTTTATATCATGATTAAGAGAGTAAGTACAAGTGCTTATCAACGCCCAAATAATTGACATAATTTTCCTAATTCATTCATCTACTCCTTGTTTTTAACTAATTACCAAAGAATATAATAATAAAAAATAGGCACAAGATTCTGATGTTGCTAGAACACTATGACCTGCACCCAAATTAACATCATGATTGTTTTACTTTCTTCTTCTTTTTTTCTTTTAATTTTATGGAAAGACTTTGCACAGAAGCACTGCATTTAATTATACACAAAAAGATTTGTAAGGTTAAAAAGTGTCAGGTTTTACCAAACACAAAAAAAAAAGGTTATTTAAAAATTGTAGCATAGATTAAATAGTGGGGGAAAATAATTCACACGTAATTGCAACTAAACATAGAACAGAATAAAACATGAAATTTGGATCAGTCAAATTGTGCTGCTCTTTGTGTAGACACTAGTTCATATTTTCACAAAAGGAAGACCCCCAAAGATATTGATAAAGAGAGAGTTTTTCACTTTTCACGACCCATTAGCATTTCTCTGATTCTAAAATTGGCATTAGATAGCTAACGGCCCAATTGTGTTCAAATGGTGAATGTCATGTTAATGATTCTTGACCCTTTTATTCAGCCTGCATATTAGTTTACATAACGCCAAGCACACGCAAATTTCTCATCCTTCTATAATCTAACTATACGTGCCTCTTGCTTACATGTAAATAGAATTCTTGGAAAAGCTTCTTTTTCCTTCTTTTTTTCGTGTAAGGTGGGGGGTGGTTAAGATATATACAGTTCCCAGATCAATGATTTTTAATCATTTCCTAGTTGTAGTTGTAAACTCTATCTTTGAATTTATATCCTCTTTTGTATAGCAATGAGCAGTATGGCAAAAATGGGAGAAACCAAAAAAATAATATATGGGAGAACTTGACTCAGAGAACCCTCTTCAATCTCAGCTTCTTTAAGTGGGTAGTTGGATTTATTTTCAACAAACGCTTCAAAAAAATTCTGGTAACCTGTGTTCTTTAGATAAAAAGGACTGCTCGTTGTGACCTTCATCATCTCCATGGCCTGTAAGAGTTGTAATTTTCAGTTGAAAAAAAAAAGGGTACACAAGAAAAGTAGGGAAAAAAAGAATTCATTTTAGCAGGAGGAAAAAAAAAAAAAAAAGTGATTTTATTTTGTAATGTGAAAGATCAATTCTAAAGAACCCGGAACACATAAGGAACTGGTGTTGGGAAAATAAATTTTGAAAACCATTAATTTGTGATGATTAGGAAAAGAAAATACCCGCATAGCAAATAGCAATTTAGGCATTGAAATGCTGTCACTGTTCATGTTTGTTGAGGCTTCCCTGTTAGCTTTCACCCATAAACATAGACACTATATTATTCACACAACGAATTGGTGATTACCTGAAAGCTGAATACGAATTGTCTTGCTTTCTTGTTTACTTGAGCATTTGGGTGGGACTGAAGCTTTTCATACATTAATCGAGCCTCATTCAACCTGTCAGCAATTATTACAACTGTTAACATCACTCAGCACTTTCCTTTGCTAGTCAAGAGGTTAAAAATACAATCTAACATACATCATTACCTGAAATTTTTTCAACTCATGCACAGCAAACTATTAGTAATTAGGCACAATAACTTTGATATATCCATTCAGGTATTACAATCAATGGTATGTAGCTTTTAGGAAAAACTATATTGTAGTGATAGTTGTCAGGCTTGCAAATTAAATTTGACTTCCACAATTCTCAATCCTGTTTTTATCATTGTAATTTAACACCCATATGAACTCAAGAAGTATAATCTCATCTATCCTGACTTGGGTAGGACCAAAGTGATCAAAGTTTGACTAGGACTCTTAACAATTTCAATTTATCCTTTTATATTAGGCCATATAAATTAAGTCCTCCCATCTACTATACTTCTCTCATCTATATTTGCTTTTAAAAGTTTTGTTGTCTTTTTTTTTTTTTTCTTTCTTTCTTCGCTATTCAGTCTTAGTAAAAAATATTCACAAAACTAATTAATATAAATCCCTATATGATGCTAAATTTTCTACTGTCATAACTGAACCTCCAAAAGTGCAGCAGCTGATTTTCAAATAAGCCCCAAACCATCCTATTCAACATTGCAATTTCAAATACCTTATTCACAAAAAACGTTTACAACGACTAGAGCAAAGCCTTGTCCGTTACAACTTTTATTTCTTATTTTTGGATGCACCATCACAAACTTCACACCTAGTAAATATAGTTTAAATATTATTACATACCTCAATAACTCAGAATTTATTATAATGTTTGTAAGCTTGCAAATGATTCAAGGACAATTGAGTATAACACACTAGCTGAAACCTGAACCACAACTTACATGTGACAAATGACAATACTTATGTAGTCAAAAATTAACATGTGATGATGTTTGTCCGGTCAAAGATCAACCGAATTATTTTTTTAAAATCGTTTATAAATAAACCTACAAAATTTTGTGATGTACACATAACAAAGGAATTTTAATCAGTGCGTGACATGTGTAAGATGGCATTAAATGCATGTCACAGTGTGGGATGAAGAGACCACAGAAATCCCAAAGATGGAAACAAGCTTATAAGTTTGATAGAAGTTGCCTTAAAGACAAATTGATGACAAAAGTATCTTTATTATGCATCAAAGGAACAACAGACTCATTCCATATTCCACGTAAAGCCCAATGAACAAATTCAGTTTTATGGCATGTNGAAGTAATTAATGAATCTTCCAAACCTCTAGGCAAAAATAGTTCACGTATATTAGAGATGAGTAAAGAAATCTTCCCCCTGGATGCAGAAGGGAGGATACAACTAGAGCTAGTAAATTGTAACTGGAAGTTCTTGATTCCCAGGAACACTTCTTTTCTTTCCTTTTTCTAGTTTGATATAAAAATGTATAAAGATATAGGAATAAAAAAGGAGGAGACACCCCTAGGAACTAGAGGAGAAAAAAGAAACATGTAAAAAGACATAAAAGGAAGAGCAAACAAAAGCAATAGCTACAAATATAGAACTTAGCCACAGACATTTTCAACGTTCTATCACTAACACGACTTCTAAGTCCACCTCTTCATTATCACTATTAAACTCATCAGTGAAGCATATAATCCTTTCTCAAGAGAAATCATTCATGTCCCCTAATCAAGTCAGACTATTTTCATGTGCAGCCATTGGCTATCTGATCAACTTCCCTAAAACAACACATTACAAAAATCCATTTTACAAAGACCCTGTGAAACCACCTAGCTTTGAGTTTCCTCTAATTTTCCAACAACAAGGATGTTTGCCAATCACGTCACCTATTTTACAAATGAAATAGACTCAAATTTGATTATGAGAATCAATTTCCTGATATCCTATCTCAATTCATAATTTGAGCATGTTCAATTATGGATAGTATATTTTTCTAGAGTGATGGTATATATACTAACCAATCATACAAAAAGTTCATGCAAAAATGATGTGACAGCATGCTTCACTCACCAAAAGCACAAGAGGTGGATCATGTGTTACACAGATATATCTTGAAAATAGAGCTCCCAAATTATTTAGCACGAAAATTCAGTTAGATTTGTCTTTTAAGAAAAGAATTTCCCTGTCTATAATATCTTCAATATTGCAAAATTGGGTATGTAAACTGCCAATCCTGTTCTCCTCTCTAAATCATAAGCCAGATAGAGTATACTTTTCATTAATCTTCAACGCCCATGGCACAACAAATCCTAACTCATCCTACCGATAAATGCCTCAACCATCCTAATTTCAGAGTAAATATGGTAGTTATTAACTTAACATCAGTAATCCACCATTTTTATGAATAAATACATAATCACAATAGCACTCAAATAGAAAATCTATAAATATGCCCCTTCTTATTTATGGCTTTCCATTTTAGGGAAAGGGATGGGGAGGGGAAAGAGAGAGAGGTGAGATCTCTTTTCAAGTACAAAAGCAGCTCAAACAGTTCAAACAATAAATTACCTTGAATGTTAACTTATCCATAACCTTTTCATAATAGGGCAATGCTTCCTTAAGCTTTCCAATATTCATTAATGAGTCCCCATCCTTCAATGCCTATAAACATGATAATGCATTATGGCTCTCAAAAATGAAAAATGCAATAGAACATTAATTTACTGGCAGTTAAAGAAAAATAATAACAAAAACACAAGGGTCAAACTGAAAAACTAGTTTCCAGACCCAGCGAAAGCAAGTTCTCTCTAACTGAAAGTTTCCATTTTCCAACCATATTGCAAAGCCAAACTTTATTGAAAATTGTAGATTATCCTATCCAAATTCTCTCCTTATTAGTTAAACCTTTTCTATATAAAATATTGGGACTTGACTTTTGTTTGTTTGCCCGCAATTTAAGCTTAAAATTTAAATCTTCAAATCCTCAACCCATCCCCACCCCTAAGGAAAAAAAAGAGGGGTGGGGGGGGGGGGGGGTGAGGATTTTGGAGCCAATTCAGATCATTGGAAATTACACCCAAATAAGAAATGAACAGAGCATTTGGTGAGAATTATTAAATGCTGCCTCCACTACCACTGAGACCACCACCCGCAGATACCCTATGACAGCCCTTCATAGCCAATGCCATTTTTGCACCAGCTAAGCTACAAAACTTACTATTTAGCAGCAGCATTGCCGCTGTTAAATACTAACACCAAGTTGTTAACTCATCTCACAAGCATCCCACCAACCACAACTACTTCAAATTAAATTTTAACAGTTCATCATTGCCAAGCACATCAATCACCATCATCGTAGTATTGTCCAATACCACTGCACATAACCCATTGTAATCACAAACACCACCACTAACCAGCTTTAGCAAGTTGTAACGACCACGACAACCATTGACACTAACAAGTCATCGCTCTCAAGTCTCAATACCCCATCCAAACCACCAAGGCCATCACTAAACCAGTCATCACTAAAATTTTAATATAAACAACAATCATAATTTTAAATTCAATTCAAATACTGTGAAAATTTATAAATTGAATGATTTTCTTGGACTAAGATCTTAGATCATGACAAAAACATGATAAAGTCTAAGACCAAATTTGAATTGCTTGATACAAATGCACTTATAGCATTTATTCAAGAACATATGTACAAGCTCATAAAAACATGTTAAGAAGATGATATTTTGATAGAAACATACCTCTTCACATTCAGATTTTAACTTTGGATCAATGTCTAAGCCCATTTCACTCCTGTAGGCAGCAAGTAACTGTCTTGTACGTGTTTCTTTAGCAGCTTTCTCTTCCGCTGTTTCAAGTACCTCCCCAGGGCGTATAACTCTTCCACCACCAAACTGAAAAAGAACAGAAAGAAATCTCTAAGAAAAACATCTTTTGGTGCACTTGTGACTTACACTAAAAAGTAGCATCCACTATGAAACAAATAACAATATTCTATAATGAAATACATATTGCTTTAGGGAAAAAGATAATTGCTGATTACTTAACAAATATATTTATAATTGTACTAACAAACCAACAGAGTTAAGTACAAGATGGATTGACTCATTTGATGATAATGTAGAAAAACATCTTCCGAATGTTTCTGCACTCTGCTATTCAATGCCATGGTCAAATAATATATAAGAGATAGGGTCTTCAATGTTATGTGCTTGTAAAACTTTGAAAGTTACTTAGGAAGTAATTTTAAAAGAAAACAGAGAACACAATGCGACAAATATATATGATACACCTTTTCTATAAATAACCAAGAGACTATTCTATCCTCCATTGTAAGATATAAGCATATGACTAGTGTCATAAAATAATGCTTAAAGGGTGAAACTGAAGCTTGCATTTCTTCAATTATTTCAATACTTTAATTTAAAAAGGTGGAACCAAAGAGCTCCAACCTCTTCAACAAAAATGAAAATTTATGACAGGAATTTGATTGGTATATAGGCATGCAGAAGAATCCATCTTTCACTCATTTGTGTGTTTACCTTGTTCCTGGATTCCTTGATATGCACCTATACACATACACAACATCAGGGGGAGACAAGTTCTTCAACAAAGATCAAAGATTTTTGTGGGCATTTCAATAGTCATAAAATCATGTACAACAACCCATCTGATTGCTTTTTATGGGTGTAGTCTGTCCATGGACAAGTTTGACATGAATATAGACACAAGGATTTGTGCAGACATTCTGATAGATATTGTCATCTACTTCAATCAAGGATCTGTCATCTGTGCAGGCATTGACTCAGTTAATTGATTTCTTCAATGCTTGAAGAATGAATGCACATCATCCATGTAGCAAAAGTAGTTACCATAAGGAATGTAATTTATAACTTCAGAGCCCTAGCTGGTATCAGTACTCAGAGGCCAGCATTGAGATTGATGAGTAATTATAACATGTGTTAGATTCAAAAATCAAATATTTGATCAGCATTGACAAGTTCAAAGCTTCAAAATAGTTCAGAGCCCGAGCTGGTTCTCGATGTTGTCCTTTTCTTTCTTTCTTTTTTCACTTGCTTTCTATAATTTCCATCTTGATTATTCATATCAGAAACTTGAATAAGATTCTAAACTAAGATAATTTACTGTCTATAGCAAACCTTCAGAGTATATAATATGTTTTCCAACATAATATCATCACTTTAACAAATTACTAAACATAATCCTCCAAGCCCACAAAGAACATCAACAAAAAGCATGTACACCAAAACAATTGACAAAAACATATAAACTCACTACTCTAACGTCAGTTCTCATAGCAATTACCATACCGTTTTTGAGATATTGTTGGGTCTAGGAAAGACTCCCCACGAAGAAACCTTTGGCTTGTAAAGATTTGAATCATCTTCCTGAGTCAGCTCAGGCTTCAATGAGGTTTTTTCTTCAAACTTTCTGGTATCCCCAACAATAATCTCCACCTCAGGCAAGTCCCCTTCCAGGAAAGGGTCTACAACAGGAGCCAGCCCAGGTGGCAAACCCCTGCTCCTCTTCTTATCCGCAAATTCAAGCCCAATAAAATCAATGTTCGAAATTGACAGCTCCCCTTTCTTATTAACTGTTTTCTCCACAACCCCATTTCCCAGATTACTCCTATTTCCTCCCTTTAGTCCTAAAAATAAATGCACATAGCTAATTTAGCTCAAATCACTCAACCAAATATGTCATTTTTCATCAAACAACAATTCAAACTTGTTATCAGCCATCAATCATACAGATCATTAACACTCCATATGTTTTTCTTTTTCTTTTTTGATTGCTACTCCATATGTTTACTAAGGTAATGAATAAAATATCAAACACATTACAACAACAAAAACCAAGCTTTATTCCCAAAAATTTGGGTTCTACTATGGATCCTCAGGGTCAGCTTTATTCTATCCAAAGTCATACTCTTTTGTTACTTCCTTAATTGACATGTACTTTATCAAACACATTACATGATAAAAACAAAACCTTCAATTAAGAAAAAAAAAATTCTTGCATTCTTTTTCTATCTCAAAACTTCAACTTTCCTAAACAATACCTGAAATTGTGTCACCCTCTCCACCACTCTTGCCACCACTCTCAACCCCTTTATTCATTTTGTACTCTTTGGCCTTTTCCATTGCAACTTTAACCGAAACCGGCACTTCCTTAGTGCCACCACCAACACCTTCACCTTCACCTCCACCTTCTCCATTCCCAATTACAGTACTTCCACCAGAAACCTCAACTGGGTTCTGCTCAATTTTCGAAACTGGTTTGGATTGCAGTGACTTCTTATACGACTTGGCTTTTTCGAATGCGAGCTTCAACGGGTCAATAGAAGCTGGTTCTGTTTCTGGAGTTGTTTCTGGTGAATTTGGTGAAATGGGTTCTGAAGATTCAGCATTGGATTGGTTTGTAGAGGATGAGAGCTTGAATGACTTGGATTTGTTGAGGTTTGTGGATGGAAAGAAAGTGGGTTTTGAAGGAGAGATGGTGTTGAGGGAAGAAAGCCATGAAGGTTGAAGAGAAGCCATGGGTTGGCGTCAGAGAGAGAGAGAGAGAGAGCTGAGTCGAGTGTTGGAACTGAACGGGTCTGGTTTTTTAGCTACTGTCGGATAATGTCCAGGCTTTTTCGGTTTAACACATTTTTCTGCATTGATTTGCCTTCTTTTTTTTTTCTTTTTCTTTTTTTTTTAGGGCCTTGCCAAAGAGATTTTAGTCTCTAAAATTTAGGATTTTTTTTTTTTTTAATAAAAAACAAAACTAATGATGAATTTTAATCCCTAAAATTTTTTAATTTATTTCATAATCTGATAGTTATAATAAAAAGTATGGGATTTGTATATTTGTATTACTATTTTGAAAAAAAAAAAGTATAATTTCAAAATTAAATATAATGAAATCCTCACTCCAGAACGTTCAGTCAATATTTAGGGTGATCTTAAATAACTCATTCTTGTCATAACCTAATGTGTATAAGATGAAAGACTACATGGTTATAATAAACTAGTGTGGGATTTGTATTTTACTATTTTGAAAAAAAGAAAATAAAGTATAATTTTAAAATTAAATATAAACAAGTACTCGCTTCAAAACGATCGGTCAATATAGGGTGATCCTAAATGATTCCTTCTTGTAATAACCTAATGTGTAGAGGATGAAAGACTAAATACATTGGAGAAAATAGTCAAATACTCAAAGAGCTTAAAATGTTCTTGTCTCTCAACCCAAAAAGAATAAAAGAAGAATTAGAAGAAATAAATAAAAGATCTACTAAAAAAAATTTTAGTTGAACACTTTCTTAGGATTTGCTTGAGTACAAAATTTTAATGAGAGTGTTTCATTGACTAGGGATAGAAACCTTCACTTAAAAGTTTCTTATCGTTAAATAAGAGATTTGGAATTTAATCTCCACTTACACAAAAAATTTGATATTTTAATCTGATAATAAAGAGCAATTACGAAATAGATTGAAATTATCTCTTAAAAAAAACAAAAAAAAATGGCTCCACATATAATCAAAATTGGATCCAATTCACCTAATTGCTAGAAAAGCAAAACCAACCATAAGAGCACTAGCAATGGGGGATGTAAAAAAACACATATTTTATACATTTAAACACTACTTTATTTATTTGATTAACCCATCCAACAATACACCCAATATCCTAGTTTTTATTTTTACATACAACCCAATAAAATAATATAAACTACCTAATAAAAAATAAAAAGTAAGAAGAGAGAGAGAGAGTGTGAGAGGAAGAAAGCGTGTGTGAGAGATTAAAAAAGTAGTTTTTTCTTTACAACCTCATGAATAGTAAGCAGTCCCATCCGGGATTTCAAAAAAGTTATATTTTACAATTTCAAAATCTATTTTATCTATTTTACCATCTTATTTTACAATTCACCCAACATCTCAGTTTCTATTTTTATATACAATTCATTAAAATAATATAAACTACAACATCAAATAATATAAAAAATCATGTTTCTCTCTGTTCTCTTTCATTTCTTTTTCCTCTCTTCACATTTCTCAATTAAAATAATAGTTTTTTTTTTTTTTTTTTTACATCCGAGTGAACAGTTAGTTCTATAAG